>NC_047523.1:9895706-10099583 GCF_902827115.2 Pseudochaenichthys georgianus
TGTAGGCGAGAAGAAGAATTTTAAATTATATCCTGTGTTCTATAGGGAGCCAGTGTAAGGCAGCCAGAACAGGAGTAATGTGGTCCCTTTCCCTAACTTTGGTTAGTACACGAGCCGCAGCATTTTGAATCAGCTGAAGCGACTTGACTGACTTCTTGGTACTCCCTGATAATAAAGACTTACAATATTCCAGCCTAGAAGTAACAAATGCATGGACTAGTTTCTCTGCATCGTTTTGAGGCAAGATATGCCTGATTTTTGCAATGTTACGTAGATGGAAGTAGGCGGTCCTTGAAATTGATTTTATGTGGGCGTTAAAGGATAAATCCTGATCAAATATAACACCAAGATTCCTTACAGTCTCACTGGAGGCCAAATTAATGCCATAGTTAGTATATCTTTAGATCATTTGTTTCGTAGATTCTTCGGGCCAAGTACAATAACTTCAGTTTTGGTCGTGTTTAACATCAAAAAGTTTAAGGTCATCCACGTTTTTAAGTCCTTAAGGCAGTCTTGAATTTATTTAGATGATTAATTTCATCAGGCTTGATTGATAAATATAGTTGAGTATCATCCGCATAACAATGAAAGTTTACAGAATGATTCCTTATGATATTGCCTAACGGAAGCATATATAATGTGAACAAAATAGGTCCGAGCACTGAGCCCTGTGGCACTCCATGGCTAACTTTGGTTTGCGTGGAAGATTCATCGTTAACACGTACAAACTGAGAGCGTTCAGATAGATAGGACCTAAACCAGCCTAAAGCAGTTCCCTGTATGCCAACTAAGTGCTCTAGTCTTTGCAATAGGATATCATGGTCGATAGTATCAAATGCAGCACTGAGATCGAGCAAAACAAGAATAGAGACAAGTCCCTTGTCTGAGGCTATTAGAATGTCATTTGTGACTTTAACCAGAGCTGTCTGTGCTATGAAGTGTTCTAAAGCCAGACTGAAAATCTTCAAATAAATCATTGTTTTTTAAGTAATCACACAACTGTTTTGCGACCGCTTTCTCAAGAATTATTGAGAGGAACGGAAGATTAGAAATAGGTCTATAGTTGGCTAAAACCTCTGGATCGAGGTTGTGCTTTTTAAGAAGCGGTTTTATCACTGCTACTTTGAATGATTGTGGAACATAGCCTGATAATAAAGACATATTCATAATATTTAATAAAGAAGTGCTAATTAATGGAAAAACTTCCTTCAACAGCTTAGTTGGAATTGGGTCTAACATGCACATTGATGGTTTAGAAGAGAGAATCATTGAATGTAATTGTTCAAGGTTAATGGCTGAAAAGCATTCTAGTTTACTATCTAGTGTAATATTAGAACTTACGTTTCCGGGAGTGGTTGATAACACTATACTGGTCAAAGGCAAGAGGTCATTAATTTTGTTTCTAAGAGTAACAATTTTATCGTTAAAAAAGCACATAAAATCATTACTACTGAGTGCTATGGGAATAGAAGGCTCAATCGAGCTGTGGCTCTCTGTCAGCCTGGCTACAGTGCTGAAAAGAAATCTTGCATTATTCTTATTCTCATCTATTAATGAAGAGTAGTAGGCTGCTCTCGCTTTACGCAGTGCTTTCTTATATTCATTGAGAGTAATATGCCAAATTAAACGAGATTCTTCAAGTTTAGTGGAACGCCATATCCTTTCAAGTTGTCTAGACTTTTGCTTTATTTTGCGGGTTCCGGCATTATGCCATGGAGCTAATCTATGTTGTTTTATTTTCTTCTTTTTCAAAGGAGCAACAGAGTCTAATTTTATTCGCAGAGCATCTATAGCACTATCAACAACATGATCAATTTGGGGTGGTGTACATTTTGTATAAGTTTCCTCCCCTACATGCAGACATGCTATCGAGTTAAGTATTGGTGGAATCTCTTCCTTAAATGTGGCTATAGCACTAACAGATAGGTTTCTGTTGCAAGAGCTTTTGACTAATGCTTTGTAGTCTCGTAATAGTACTTCAAAAGTTACTAAGAAATGGTCGGATAAAGCAGGATTATGCGGTTCGACTAATAGTTGCTCAATTTCAATACCATAAGTCAGAACAAGGTCGAGAGTGTGATTATAGCAGTGGGTTGGTTTATTTACACTCTGACAGAAACCAACATAATCTAATATAGAGTTAAATGCAACAGTAAGGCTATTTTTATCATCGTCAACATGAATATTAAAGTCACCTACGATAATTACTTTGTCTGTTTTAAGAACCAAAGTTGATAAAAACTCAGAGAATTCTGATAAGAATTCTGAATAAGGACCTGGTGCACAATACACTGTAACAAATACTGTTTCTGATATTGACAAATCCAACTGGCAACTCTTGCTCTGTGTGAGTAAGCTATTTGTCAGGCTTTGAAAGTGGTCCCTTTATGATTTCCGGGGTTTCCCCTTTCCTGTAGTGTGTTATATAGGTTTTAATCCCTGTGTTCCCTCCAGATGAATTTTCTCCCCGCCTGAAACGTCTCCATTCGATTTATTTGTTTACTTCCGTAACATAGTGACATCACTATGTTACACTTGTATGGCAAGCCATTTGAGTATTTATTCCATATCCTTGATATCAGACGGCAGCTGCCTACACTAGTTGGCGCTTTGATTTCACTTGTTGGATATATGGTCAGACTAGTTTGGCACTCTGCTTTACTAGTTCAATAAAACATTTTACTAGTCACTCTTTTTAAGCAACTAGTGGCACTTTTGTCTGACAGTTATCACATAAGCCTTACTAGTGACGCCAGGAGCAGCACTAATAGCACCAAAGTACCAACATGTAAGTTTTTGATGAACTAGTGGACCTCTGACCGTACTATTGACACTACAAGTCTTACAAGTGAACTAGTGCGCTGCAAAAGCTCTGACATGTTAACTAGTTACAAAAGATAAGCAGAACTAGTTAACTAGTGGCATAAATTGTTCTGCATAGTTAACTAGTATCACCCAGAATCACTCACCGGTTAACTAGTGAATTGTTTCAAAGTCATACATGTTAACTAGTGCATTTTTTGACACATCACTAGTAAAATGTCAACTAGTAAGTAATTGTGTTGAACTAGAGAGAAGAAAACCACAACTAGTGGGCTGAAACTATCCACTAGTTTAGGAAAAAGCCATACTTGTTGAATCAATATCTAACTAGTTGCATACAGTTGCTCACTAGTTGAAGGAAAGGCCTTACATGTAAGACAAATGTGTAACATGTACGGTCAAAGTCTAACATGTTTATAACAGAACCTCACTGTATGGCAAGCCATTTGAGTATTTATTCAATTTCCTTGATATCAGACGGCATACAGTGTAGTGTAGGCCGCTGCCGTCTGATATCAAGGAAATTGAATAAATACTCAAATGGCTTGCCATAGACGCGCACTAGTTAACTTGTAAGACTTTTAGGGTCACTAGTACGGTCAGAGGGCCACTAGTTCATCAAAAAGCTTACACGTTGGGACTTTGGCGTTACTAGTGCTGCTCCTGGCGTCACTAGTAAGGCATACGTGGCAACTAGTCGGACAAAAGTGCCACTAGTTGCTGAAAAAGAGCGACTACTGAAATGTTTTATTTAACTAGTAAAGCAGAGTCCCTAACTACTTTGACCATATATCTAACAAGTGAAATCAAAGAGCCAACTAGTGTAGGCAGCTGCCGTCTGATATCAAGGATATGGAATAAATACTCAAATGGCTTGCCATACCCTTGCGCTTATATTGGCTAGCGTTCCAACACATTGCACGTGATATGCTAAAGGTGGACATTTCTGACACATCTCTAAGCGATTGACCAATCACAACAGAGATGGCCAGCTAACCAATCAGAGCAGACTGGGCTCTGGTTTCAGACAGAGGGTGAAAAGAGGTGCTGTAGCACAGGCATTATGAGAACAATAAAGTAATTTTTCAACATTAAAGCATGGAAACATTTTACAGTAGTGTCACAAAGTTAATGAACCTGAAAATGAGTATCTTCTTTAAATGTTCTATCTTTCCTCCAACAAAGAGTGGATTGTGTGCTGCTTTTGTCCCCTAAGTTTCAAATCTCACTTAAAATAACCTTTCCACCTCTTTTACTAAATCCCGACTCAAAATAGAAAACTTCTCTCAAACTGTGTTGACACGGAGGGTGTGCATTTCATTGTCTCATCTCTGAGTAGCAGAGATACTTGATGTGTGCCATACTTGATGTCTGCCATACTGAGTTCCCCTTATCCTGCTCAATTACACAATAGGAGAGGCTTGAGGTACCTTTCTCACTTGCCGCTGCTTGACTGACATCTATGACGTAAATAGTTTTTTTGGAAGTTATTTTCAGGACTTTTAATCTCTTTGAGAATGCATCGATGACCGTTTATAAATGTACTTGGACAAGAAAGAAACATTCGTAGACAATACTCTAAAGTTAGCCTTCAGGATTGTTGAATTGTTTGTCTCACATAAAGAAGAAGAAGATTAACCTTTATTATTTAAAGGGGCCCTATCATGCAAAATGCACTTTGTGATGTCTTTTATACATAAATATGTGTCCCTGGTGCGTCGGGGAACTCACTCAGCGTCAGAAAATAAAACCCTCTCTCTTTTCCTCCATACCCAAATCTTTTAAAAACGGGTGTACAACGAGCGGATACAGATTTCCAAACTGACGTGTCCATCCGTGGTGACGTCGGCTGTGGACCCACAGAAAGTTGCTATCAGAAACAATGCCTTTGCTTGTAGCCTTTATTTAACCAGGTGAAAATCCCATTGAGATCAACGATCTCTTTTTCAAGGGAGACCTGCAGCACATTGGTTACACACAGAAAAAACAACAGAAAACAAAAAGGACATCAATACAACATAATTACAGGGGTATACATCAGGGTTTCCGCTAGGATTTTTTCTCGCCGGTCAAATGTCCGGGCAGAATTTATTTTACCGGACAAATTTGAAACTTACCGGTCATATTTCAATAATAATAAGAGTTGTGTAGCAGAGTTTCCATTCGCAGGTAATTACCGGACTATGAGCAGATATGCTTCAGTTTAAAACTCAGTTCACGGGGCTCATTTTTATATTGCTTCAGTTTATAATCGTAACAGATCATTTTTCAATAAATGATTCCACAAACAACAAACAACATAATTATTACATTCAAACAAACTACTTGTAGTAGATAACGTACATTATTCAGAAGTTTACATTAACTTTGAATAATAACACGGGAGAAACGGATCCTCTCTTTTCCCCTCTCCCTCCCTCTCTCTCCTGACAGCCCGTCAGTTTCTCATGCAGCTCCGGCAGCTCGCTAAACAGAGGGCGGGGCTTCAGGTGATTATGCAGAGCTGCATGTCTCCGTCTGACTCAGCAGCTGATCTGATCTCTCTCTCTCGTCCGGTTACACTTCACTCGCGTTTATGTCCATATCGATCAGATCCAGCTCTCCTGATCGGCCTTTATAGAGAGCACCGATCAAACTATTAAGAGGGAATATCGGCCGATAATGACCGGCGGCCGATCTATCGGAGCATCCATAATTATTACCAGACATTTTGACCGGCAGGTTTTGAATTTACCGGTTTTTAATACATTTTACCAGCTAAAAACCGGTAATTACCGGCTAACGGAAACCCTGGTATACATGTACATTAGCAACCTATTCACAATGACAGATATCTAAATACATTACCATACAAAGCCATATCATATGCGTAATGTCAGGAATATGCCTACTCCTGGCCCTTGTTCACGGGCTGCCATGACCTTCCGGTCCGGTCCGCGCGAGAAGAGAGGCAGAACAAAAAGATGCATGGCTCTCAAATACCAACAGAAACAGGAAGGGGTGGAGTTTAACTGGTCGTATTTTCCGGTCATCTCAAACAAATACCTCTGGCATTCACTGTCTCCTATTTCTGCAGCCTCCACCTCCCCCATAGAGCAATAAAACCCTGTTTACTCTAACCAGCCCTTTGTTTATAGCCATTTTAGTCCTCACATTTATGAAAGGATAAAACAGAGAAATCAATATAAAACACAAACACAGGTATTGTTTGAACAGTATTCACTTAACTGCTACTATTGATAATTACCAGAGAAACTCAAGGGACCTCTTTTAATATCTGGAAATTGCAACAAGACTTTCTGCCATTTCAAATGTAACACACTTCTTAAATATCAGATGCTGCAGTACCAATGACTGAGCCTCCATACAGTTAGTGAAGGCAAACCTGCCTTGGCATACAGGGTACAAGTGCTTTACAGTTAGTAACACATCTCAGTGCACTGTGATAGGTGGCATCTAACTTTTCCAGGCAATGGGCAGGTGCATTCATGTAGATCAAATCAGCATAGTCTAGCACAGGTAAAAAGGTCACAGTGACTAGCCTTTTCCTGGCCTCAAGTGAGAAACAGGATGTTTTTCTGAAGAAGAAACCTAGTCTAACCCTCAGCTTTTTAAGCAGGTTATTGACATGAAGTTTAGAAGTAAGACAATCCTCAAACCAGATACCTAGGTATTTATAACAGGTAACCACTTCTAGTACTTGTCCTTGCATAGTAACAATATCCAAAGCCGTCTCTGGAGTCTTTTTTGCTTTTGAAAAAAGCATTACCTTGGTTTTCTCAACATTTAAAAAAAGAACTCACCTTGTGATAAACCTGCAAGAGAAAAATCATTTGAGCTCCATACTGTTTCAGAAATAATCCTTGATGTGGTTTAAACAGGATGGCGTTTTATCACAACCACATTTCTCCGGTAATTCTGATCAGGCATTAGCTCCGCCTCCTTATTTATTTTTTTCAAGCTAAGGACCCAAAATCTGTGTTTCTCTAACAGGGCTTCAAAAGAGGGGTTTGAGCAGTATGAGGCATGGCAACAATAGGTGTCTGTTTGGTATTTTGAAAAAAAAACTTCACAGACATGTTTTGTATAGGTATGGCCCTACAATATATTTTTCAAATATAGCATGATAGGTCCACTTTAAGTGAAATATATATTTGTCTCACACACACACACACACACACACACACACACACACACACACACACACACACACACACACACACACACACACACACACACACACACACACACACACACACACACACACACACACACACACACACAGATGTTAGCTAACTACTGCTGTCTCCTTCTCCTTCCCTCTCACACATTAACCTGGGTCTTCACAACTTTTTAATTTCTGTGCAGTCTTGAACACATTTCCTCTCTCATTACCCCCATCAGCTGTCTCTCAGACCCGCAAGTCCTTTTTTTGTCATAATTATTTTGCTCAGAGCACTTTAGCTAATCCTTAATAATGCTATCTTTATTCACATTTCAATACTGGTCTATTCATTTATTCCCGCAAACCAATCAATTATAGGTGTCCACTTAAAGGTGGGGTAGGTAATTTTGAGAAACCGGCTCGAGATACACTTTTTGTTATATTCCATGGAATGCTCTTAACATCCCGATAGCAATGAATATCTGAAGTGCTTTGACAAAAGATCCATAAAAAAATGTCATCTTTGGAAGCCGTAGCGCTGTAAAAAGCACGACCAATCATCTGAGCCGGCCCGGCTAAAATAGCTGGATGGCCTACCTGTCTGTCAGCTTTCCATCTGTGCACAAACTTATCTCGTGCCCTCATTGGTCATGTGCGCGTTCGTGTGCGTTGGAGGAGGGGCTCTGTAAGGAAGTGGCAGATTTGTTCCGGCTGTATATTTTCAAATTCTAGCGCACTCGAGCTGGTTTCTCCAAAATGACATAACCCACCTTTAGTTTAAAGGAATACTCCACATTCGAAGAAGAATCAGAAATACTTGATGCAGAAGTGTATTAAATGGAAAATCGTATGTGAGAGTTGGTTTATACCGCACAAGTTGTGTGAGGGTTCTCAAAGAGATGCTTTGATAGGCCATTTTGATGTCATTTTGCTGTGGTTTCTCCCATTCATCCTTTCTGGGTTTCTTCATTTAAAGTTTAGGCATGCAAGAAAACCCTTTTCCTAACAAATTCATGTGGACACAAGGTGATTAACTTGAACAAATATATTATTTTGGTTAAATAAAATGGTATATATAAGCATCGTCCAAAAAATGTATGCTCAGAAATGGCTCTCAGATTTCTTAACTGGTAGCACATATTCTGAGGCTGAGCCCTTATCGCAGCGGACTAGGGTTTGAATCCGACCTGTTGACCTTTACTGCATGTCATCCCCCCTTTCCAGACCCCAGTCAATAATCAAAAGCCAAAAAGTGGAAATTAGTCCAGTGCAACTACAAGACCCAAGCCACATTTCCTGCTTGAGTGCTGCGTTCTGGCTGCTGTCAAATAACTGTTGAACGATAATTTTCGCTGCATATATTTGATGTGAACTGGAAAACAAAGGACAGACGCTGCTTTCATGTAGAAAATAAAAGTAAGATATGATACGGGATACGTTTCTTATGCAGGCAGTGTGGTCTGGGCATTAAACATTAAAAATAAATGTCTCTGTCTTCAATAAGGAAAGTCAAGGGGCCTCCACAGCTGAGTAAACCTTATTTCTTAAACTACTAGCCCCTTCCAGGTATACCCTAATTAAAATATGGTGGTGATGCTAGACCTAAAGTTTTTCCCAGTAAATGAATGTTGGATGCCGTGCGGATGCTTTATATCTCATTATACATTTCAGCTTCAGTACTTCCAAGAGGCTTTTATTATATTATTATTTAAAGAAAAAACACCACAATGCCAGTGTCTGACTCAGTAGGAGGTTTTGCTTTGGTAGCCATCAAAGAGGCTTGCAAACTAGATCTCAGGTTAATTAATAAAGGAATGGTACGCACTTCCTGCTAATTTTTCATTTGCAACACTTTGCTACATTAATTAGTAACTCGTACATCCAGAACATTACTGTAGCAGCTGCTCTTTGCCATTCTGACTGCCTAATTGGAACCCACACCTCAAAGCTTGTTGTTCAGAGACTCTTTAAAGAGATTCTTCAAATAATTTCCCGTATGCAACATATATACCGATGTGGGAGTAGCTCCAAGGCTTTTGGACATATCAAACCTTGAGCATTTTATCTTACTCAAACCGGGTGCTGCTTTAGTTTTATTTAGAATGTGTTTTCAGAAATAATGCTTAGCTGTTGCAGGCAGTTTGCATTGATCTTTCTCAAGACATCTTTAGGTGGGTGTAAATTGTGCTCTGTGAGAGAGCGGTGCTCTTTTGTGTTTACCTGGATCTGTAACCAAATGGACAATTAGCAGGTTTCGGGAGTAGATTAGTGGGTTTTTTCACAGGGGATTACTCAACTGATTTTTTTTTTTAATTTGGCAGCTATTTGTTTGGTAGGGAAAGGACTGTTCTTGTGGGCTTTTTGGATAATCCGCCTGAACATCTTGAAGGAATGCCAAGGGACAAATTGAGCTATATCTTTCATTAGTCATGGAAGTTTGCATTTCAGTGTTGTCATATTTCACTTTTAGCCTATGGATGACTTTGTGCTTTAGGTTTAAAAAAATCACTTATTCCCTAATTGTTTTTTGTTTATGAATCAATGATTTACAAATGCATTAAACATTTCTCAAATGCAGATACTTTGCAATACAAAAAACAAGGCCTGATTACTGAACACACGGACCGTGCACAGGCTCAGAGGGTCCCACTGCAAAATGTCAAGAGACAGCCAGAAAGGGACTAGAAAAAAACACAATATAATTACAAACAGACACACAATCATCACAAAGAAACAGAAAAAAACTGTAAAGAAACCAAAAGTGGCAAAGCGTCCAGAGAACCAGACAAAATGACAACAAACATCAACAAATAGACACAATATGACCACAGAGAACCAGAACAACCACAAAGACATGCAGAGCAACTACAATGACCCAAAAAGGGTGAAACTAAATTCAATTGACACTTATTGTTTTTCATTACGCATACTTCTGTGCTTATACTTGCTATTTTAAATGCAGAGTCACATGGAGAAGTATGGCAAATCCCATGTACTCATGAGTTGAGTGTGGAATACCGTACAGTTTTTACACCCAACGATTGCCATCTTGCCAATCTAAGAGGTTGTGGAGCCAGCCGCTGTTGTGATTGGTCCTGTGAACACAGCACCATCCATAAAAACAATTATTATATTGCCGATGAGAAAATGTTGCTAGCTTACTTAAGGCGGCAATAGATACTTCCTGTGAAGGCACACATTGCATCTTAACAGTGAACATGTGACATGGCAGTATACAAAGTCAAGTCACCGAATTGTGACACAGCAACAAACTCACCCCAAAGAGATACATATAACATACACAATGAGACACAAAATGAACACCAAAACACATTCCAACTACTAAGAAACTAAAAAAAACTTCTGAGATACATAACAAATATCTAACCATCCATCCATCCATCTTCTCCCGCTTATCCGTGGTCGGGTCGCGGGGGTAGCAGTTCCAGCAGAGAGCCCCAAACTTTCTTTTCCCTGGCGACATCAACCAGCTCTGACTGGGGGATCCCAAGGCGCTCCCAGGCCAGCGAAGAGATATAATCCCTCCACCTGGTCCTAGGTCTACCCCTTGGTCTCTTCCCAGCTGGACGTGCCTGGAACAACTCCCTAGGGAGACGCCCAGGTGGCATCCTAACTAGGTGCCCGAACCACCTCAACTGGCTTCTTTCGACGCGAAGGAGGAGCGGCTCAACTCCGAGTCCCTCCCTGATGACCGAACTTCTCACCTTATCTCTAAGGGAGACACCAGCCACCCGGCGGAGGAAACCCATCTCGGCCGCTTGTATCCGCGATCTCGTTCTTTCGGTCATGACCCATCCTTCATGACCATAGGTGAGGGTAGGAACGAAAATGGCCCGGTAGACAGAGAGCTTTGCCTTCCGGCTCAGCTCCCTTTTCGTCACAGCGGTGCGGTAAAGCGACTGCAATACCGCTCCCGCTGCTCCGATTCTCCGGCCCATCTCACGCTCCATTGATCCCTCACTCGAGAACAAGACCCCGAGATACTTGAACTCCTTCACTTGGGGTAAGGACTCATTCCCTACTTGGAGTGAACAGTCCATCGGTTTCCTGCTGAGAACCATGGCCTCAGATTTGGAGGTGCTGATCCTCATCCCAGCCGCTTCACACTCGGTTGCGAACCGATCCAGTGAGTGCTGAAGGTCGCAGACCGATGAAGCCATCAGAACCACATCATCTGCAAAAAGCAGTGGTGCAATCCTTAGTCCACCGAACTGCAGACCCCCCCCCCCACGACTACGCCTCGAAATCCGATCCATGTATATTACAAACAGGATTGGTGACAAAGCGCAGCCCTGGCGGAGGCCAACCCTCACCGGAAATGGGTCCGACTTACTGCCGAGGACCCGGACACAGCTCTCGCTTTGGGAGTACAGAGATTGGATGGCCCTGAGTAGAGACCCCCTCACCCCATACTCCCGCAGCACCTCCCACAGTAACTCCCTGGGAACCCGGTCATACGCCTTCTCCAAGTCTACAAAACACATGTAGACCGGATAAGCGTACTCCCAGGCCCCCTCCAGGATCCTTGCGAGAGTAAAAAGCTGATCCGTCGTTCCACGACCAGGACGGAATCCGCATTGTTCCTCCTCAATCTGAGGTTCGACAATCGGCCTGACCCTCCTTTCAAGTACCTTGGAGTAAACTTTCCCGGGGAGGCTGAGTAGTGTGATGCCTCTGTAATTGGCACACACCCTCTGATCCCCCTTTTTGAAAAGGGGGACCACCACCCCGGTCTGCCACTCCTTCGGTACTGTTTCCGACTTCCACGCAACGTTGATGAGACGTGTCAACCATGACAGTCCCTCAACACCCAGAGCCTTCAGCATTTCCGGGCGGATCTCATCCACCCCCGGGGCTTTGCCACTGTGGAGTTGTTTAACGACCTCAGTGACCTCCCACCGGGAGATTGGTGTTGATCCCCCGTCATACTCCAGCTCTGCCTCTAACATAGAGGGCGGAGTTGTCGGGTTCAGGAGTTCCTCAAAGTGTTCCTTCCAACGCCCCAACACTCCATCAGTTGAGGTCAACAACGTCCCATCCTTACTGTACACAGCTTGGATGGTTCCCTGCTTCCCCCTCCTGAGGTGTCGGACAAATATCTAACAAAAGAGGAAAAATGAACAGAAGAGACACAAAATCACCACAAAGAAAGGAAAAAAAACTACAAAAAAACACGAAATCTAAAAATAAATTGAAGAAAGTACAGACAAAGTCACCACAGAGATACAAAATGACTACAAGGAAAACTTAACCACTTCAAAGACAGCAAAGCAACTTTCAAGTCTGTGCCCTATGCCCATTGTTTCATAATTAATTCCACGTGTTTTGCCACAGTGTAACGTGTTTTTACACCTGTTTTTAAAACTTTTTGCACCATTTTAGTGATTTTTTCTTCCCACCATGGTTTGGCTGAGATATAGATGTTTTCTGCACGATCAATAACAGATGCATCTCACTCCCACATACCGTGGTTTGTGAGTATGACTCAAAATAAAGTAATACATAAGTAACCCGTGGAGTAAGTGTCAAAGACAAGCCTGAGCTGCCACTGTCGTTGTGGCTGTGGGAAGCTTGCAGGCAGAGCATCCTCCACACTTTGTCACTCTCTATGCTGATCTCTGTTTAATGATTTCCCTCGCTTTTCTTTATGAGTCATGTAGAAACGCTTTGTGCAAATCCTCTCTGTGAGGTTTGCTTTAGTTTTGCAGTCAGCTCAAGATCTACTTATATATACTTAGCAGCCTGAGGAGACAAGATAATAGAAAATTGCTCATCCTGTCCTGTGCCAGACCATTACAGCTTGTATCATTGCTTTTGTAGTACAATATTAAAGGGCAGTGAGGGCTGAAAATATATGGACTAAACCAAAATAGCAGATTTTTTACGGTGATAAAAACTGAATAGGGTACGGAGAATTATGTACTGTATAATTTGTCTTAAACCCAAAGATATCTGTGTTCTTAGTATTTTAACTTTGACTGTTGAAACTGGAAGTTGCTAATGTTATTCCAGAAGAAGAAAAATGGATCAGTCCAATGCCTCGCAAAATGAAATAGAAAATGAGTTCCTCTTTGTGTCCTGATGTCCTTTTTTACTGTGAATAGCGCAATGCTATAAAAATACATCGATTTTGAAAATATGGATAACGCACAAACACTGAGAGGGCTGTTCATATGTAAAACATACAGCAGATTAAAGAAAATAATTGGAGCGATCTCTGAATTTTCTCAGAGATGTATACATTATCCAGCTACATTGTTCTAGCAAAAGATAAAAAAAAATCCCTTTACCAAGATTTAAAAAAAAAAAAGTGATTTAGTACACTGATTTTGGTGTTGTTTGTTAGTCATGTCTATGGTTGCCAATAGGTGCAAATGCAAAACGAAAGTAAAAACAATTGTTGACATTCAGGGATATGCATTTAACTGACTGGGTCTGCTCCGCTCCAGGTTGCCCTCATTTACCGCCCACCTAAAGCCTCCACTACCTTCTTGTCCGAGCTGTCGGATTTTCTCACCTCTCTCTGCTCCTTGTCTCCATCAACTCTCCTGCTCGGTGATTTCAACATTCACGTGGACTCCAGCAACTGCAAGTTTGCGGCTGAAGTACTATCACTTCTGGACTGTTTCAGCATCAAGGAACATGTCCAGGGTCCCACCCACACCAAAGGCCACACGCTGGACCTGGTGTGCTCTACCGGCCCACCTCCCCCGACATAGAGCGCCTGGAACTAGCCATACTCTTCAATGTCCCGGTCTCCCTGTCAAGGCAGCATCCTAAACTCACCATCATGTTTAGGAACATCAAGACTGTGAGTTCACCGGCCCTATCCAACCTGACAGCTACGCACATGGCCTCGGCTCTCTCACTCCTCGTGGACGGCCTGGTAGCCCACTACAACACTGCCCTATCCCTCAGTCTCAACTCTCTCACCCCCCTCAAAACCCGGACTGTTTCCTTCACCCGCCCTGCCCCCTGGTTCACTACAGAACTCTGGCCTCTGGTCGCCAGCTGGAGAGGCTCTCTAAAAAAACTGGCCTCACCGGGGTGGTGGTTCCCCTTTTCAAAAAGGGATCAAATTCAATTTTGAGTGATGTTTTGAATGCGGTGAGGGAGGAAGAATCTCTGGATTGGGGTAGTGAGTTCCAGAGGGTGGGTGCAGCAACGGAGAAGGCTCTGTCGCCACAGGACTTGAGGTTGGTCCGGGTGGGGGGGGGGGCAGGAGGTTGGCAGCAGCAGAGTGGAGGGAGCGAGTGGGAGTGTGTCTGTGGAGGAGGTCAGTCAGGTAGGATGGGGCCAGGTTATGGAGGGCTTTGTATGTCATCAGGAGGATTTTGTACTGAATTATCTGGGGGATGGGGAGCCAGTGGAGCTTGATGAGGATGGGGGGGTAATGTGGTCACGGATTCGGGTGTGGTTGAGTAGACTGATGGCAGAGTTCTGGATATATTGAAGTTTGTTGAAGATTTTTGCAGGTGAACCATAGGAGGCTGTTGCAATAGTCCAGACGGGAGGTGATGAAAGCGTGGATAAGGGTTTCTGCGGCAGTGGGGGAGAGGGATGGACATAGACGTTTTTGAGGTGGAAGAAGGCTGTCTTGGTGATCTGTTTGATGTATATGTTGAAGGAGAGGGTTTGGTCAAATATGATGCCTAGGTTCCGGATGTGAGGGGAGGTTTGAACTGGGAAGCCGTCTATGTTGAGGTTGATGTTATGGATAGATGTGGTGAGCTTTTTTGGTCCAATGATTATTATTTCAGATTTATCGCAGTTGAGTTTGAGGAAGTTGAGTTGGAGCCAGGATTTTATTTCAGTGATGCAGTTTGTCAGGATGGAGTGGGTAGCAGTGGAGATGGACTTGGTGGAGATGAGAAGTTGGATGTCGTCGGCAAAGCAGTGGAATTGAAGTCCATGATGGCGGATTAAGTGACCAAGGGGAAGCAGGTAGAGGATTAAGAGGAGGGGCCGAGAACTGAACCTTGGGGGAGAGGAGCGGTGGGGGATTTGCAGTTATTGATGTAGATGCATATGTATGTAGGTTTCTGTCAGAGAGGTATAATGTGAACCAAGAGAGGGCAGTGCCGGTGATGTTGAAGGTGGTTTCAAGACGGGTGAGGAGGATGGAGGGATTGAAGGCAGCGCTGAGGTCAAGGAGGATGAGGATGTTGAGGTTACTGGCGTCGGAGGAGAGGGTCATTTGTGATTTTGAGGAGTGCGGATTCGGTGCTCTGGTTTGAGCAGAATCCGGATTGAAAAGTTTCATAGAGGTTATTGGTGGAGAGGTGATGCTTGAGTTGTGACGCAACAGTGCGTTCCAGAACTTTTGACAGAAAGGAGGTTTGAGATTGTTCTGAAGTTATTAGGGTTGTCAGGGTTGAGTCCGGGTTTTTTCAGAATAAGGGTGAGGGATGGTGGACAATGGCAGAAGACAGGGAGGAGTTGATTGTTGTAGTGATGAGTGAAGAGAGAGTAGGAAGGCAGGCCTTAACAAAGCTGGAGGAGATGGGGTCCAGGGTGCAGGTGGCAGTTTTTTTTTTAGATCAGAGAGGTCAGTAGGGGAGACAGGGGAGAACTGGGACAGGGGTTGGCAGGATAAGGGGGGGCAGGTGGCTTGAGGTGGAGCAGGTGTGGTGGTGGTTAAGCTGCTGTAAATGTTGTCTATTTTTCTTTGAAAAATGTTGAGAAAAGAGCTGCATTTGTCGAATGTGAATGACTGAGAGGTGGTGTCCAGGGGGCTGACGAGTTTGCTTATTGTGGAGAAGAGTATTTTGGGGTTTCCGGAGCCAGAGTGGATTAGCTCAGAGTAGTAGGTGTTGCGGGCATGGGAGAGGGCATCTTTGTATTGCTGTAGGTGGTCCTTGTAGGTTTGAGAATGAAGCGTGAGACCTGCGTGAGTCTTTCAAGTTGCCGGGCACGGGTTTTCATCAGACGGAGTTCGGGGGTGAACCAGAGAGCAGGAAGGAAACGGTTTTGGTTGTTATGGGTGCAAGCTGGTCAAGGCAGGAGGACAGAATGTTGTTGTAGTAGTCAGTGAGATCAGAGGGGCTATGGAGGTCCACAAAGGGAGTGGTGGATATTTTTTCAGAGAGGGAGGATGAGAGCGAGGTAGATGAAACACAGCTTAGCTACAGAAGTTGATTTTGCGTTTTTGCTTTGGTGGTGGGGTGGGAATGTTTATGGTCATGGTGATGGCTAAGTGGTCGGAGAGGAAGAGGTCTGAGCCAGAGAGATTGTGAAGGTTTAGTCCAGTCGAGCAAACAAGATCCAGAATGTGGCCACGGTTATGGGTAGGAAAGTTGACATGCTGAATGAGGTTGAAGCAATTAAGCATATCCGTGAAGTCTGCAGTTATTGTAGAGTCAGTGGAGTCCATGTGGATGTTGAAATCACCAAGTAGGAGGACTGAGGTGGAGAAAGAACAGAGCTCGGTCAGAAATTCAGATAAATCAGAGAGGAATGATGGGTTTGGTCTGGGAGGGGGCGGTAGACAACTGCCAGGACTGACTGTGTGTGACCAGAGAGTTTAAAAGCCAGGTGTTCAAATGAAGGAACAGGTGGGACGGGGATGAGGCTGGTTTTAATGTCCTGTCGGTGTATTACGGAAATTCCACCACCTCGGCCCTCCGAGCGTGGTTTATTTATGTATGAGTATCCATTGGGTGTAGTGAGGTTGAGTGAGAAATAATCCAGAGGTTGTTGCCAGGTTTCTGTCAGACAGAGAAAGTCCAGTTTATTGTCCAAAATGAAGTCGTTGAGAATGTGGCACTTATTGTTTAGGGACCGGGTAATGAACAGATTGAGCTTCATATTGCTTTGTGTGGTGAGGATTGACTCAGGTGTCGTTGCCAGGGCTTGCAGACAGGGGGCACGCTCGTCTGTGTTGTTGTGATGACGTAGTCGGCGGGTGGGAGTGTGCTCAGCTGACCTGAGTACGGGGATGGAGTGACCTGTGTGAAAGTAAACAAACTTGCGACCGGATATCTACTCATGCAGGACAATACCACTTCCAGTAACTAAGGCACGATTCAACCCCTCATGGTTGTGTTTTGGCATACACAGAACTAGGCTTAGGTTTGGAAAATGTCTCTGTCAAACCTAAAAAACATTCAACAGTGACTTGTAGCAAAACCCAACATGTTTACTACTGTCCTTTTGTTGAGGGTATAATATGAAGACATTACCGCAATAGTCTAAAAACCCATAGACCCATGTTTCATATTTTTTATGAGTAGCTTAACCTACATTTAAAAAAACTAAATGTAAACATAGCAAAATCCATAATCTCAAAAGTGTTTGTCTGTAATGTATACCCTGTACAAATTAGTGAGCGTTCCAGATGTCTGCCAGAAGCTGTCATAAGTTTAATTTTAAAGGGCCCATGTCACGCTTTTCCGGTTGTGTGTTATTAAGGTTTTTCTGCATGTAAACGGTCTGCAGAGTCAAAAACCTTGAAAAGTACACCCTGTAGTGAGTAAAACAGAAAATACCTGTCTATGCTGCCCCAAAACGCCTTGTTGGAGATTTCTCATTTTCCATTGTTTGCTTCCTGGGTTCTGTGACGTGTGAATACCCAAATCAACAACAAATGACCGGAATGGCCCAAATGGACCAATCCGCGGAGCACCTCACACACCAGGATCCTTTGGCTAACTAACAGGGAGTCCCCATTGACTTGCATAGAGCTCCCTAAACGCTGGCAATAGACGAGTTGGGATCGCAGAGAAATGCTCTCCGCAGACCCATTCTCACAGCGTTATAAACCTGTTTCTTACTCAATATCAAGCCACACTTATTGTTTTTACTTCGGCTGTGAGTGTTTGTGGGTGCTATGAGTTTTGCTTGTTCTCGCTGTATCGCTGACCCAGAAGCCTGTCCGCTCCTTGCAGCAACGAGCCTCGCAACGTCCCGACCAATCAGAGCACACTGGGCTCACAGGGAGCGGGGGGGGGGGGGGGGCAGGAGCTCCAACAAGCCATTTAGGACAGAGAGTGAATACCTGGTGAATGCACATACTATTAGATGCTATATGAGAAACCAATGTAATTTTGGAAAATTGCACAATTTAAATATATTCTAGTAGACCTCAACAGTGGAAATATGATCAGCAGAAATGGCCATGACATGGGCCCTTTAATTAAGTTTTAGCAACTGTTAATACTTTTTAGATCTTGGCTGTTTTTAACCATATATTTTAACTGGATGAAGGATTTCAGCCATAGGAAGTCTGAATCTTTTAATCAGAAAGCTAGCTTAGAAAATGTTAGCGGTAGACTTATAGGGAAACTGATTTTTTTAATGTAATTAATGCTTTCTCCATTAGAAACAATTGTCTAACCAGTTCTTATTGACATCAGTGGGTCCTTAAAGGTGTAGTTTGCACTGATAGCAAGATTCAGACTTATTTTCCTTCTTCCGTTCATCAAAATAAAACTGACCAACAGGTGGGAGGTGGTGTTCAATTGGCCTGTAGATGCTGAGGATCCAGGTAATTGTATCACTCGGTAGTTAATCCATTTTGGCTTAATACGACACTGAGGTATTTGGGTATGAAAGGTATCATACATCCTTGAGTTGGACATCAAAGAGGGCTGCCATTCTCACATTTGGATGACATGGTCAGTGTTTAACTCCTAAGAAGAGTTCTCTGTTAAGGATTTTCCCAAACATGTCAGAGTGAAATAATGAGAAGCTTCAGTCTTGTTGACTTTAAAGAACAGAAGCCATTTTTACAGTAATTCTGTCAGGCAACACATGGGGGTTTGATGCTTTAAAGCACGTTAAGGCTGCCAATCCCTATATTTGTTGCACATTAGCCCCCCACAAATTGTAGATTGACCACGGTAAAGAAGAAGATGCCTTTTTAACACAAAGGTCCTTGCTTACATTATGCTGAACTGATCCATGCCCCCTTGTTGAGTCACCACTCTCTTCCATCGTGACTCCATTCTGTGATGTTGCCCGCTGGCAGTGATGTAAGTTATAGCCAGCAGTAAACAAGTCCCATCCCCAGCCAGATAATATTCTTCCCGGCTGTGTGGGTCTCACAGCTTTCGGGGAACAGCTCTGTTTCTTGCTGTGCCAGTTGTGATACTCTGCCAGCACTTTACAGCTCAAGCCCTCCACAGAACTCCAATATTACTCCTTTCCCAAACACATCATTTACCCCCCAACAACTCTGTCCCACCAAACCCCAGTAAGTCCTTTATTCTGCTTACCCACCAGATGCACATGACTGCACATACACGCAGCTTGGCACACTTATGCAAAGTATAGCTTCACATAAAACCCTACTTACATATGTCACGTTCAATTGCACACACACCAGTGGCCCAGGCCCACCCAGTTTACTCATCGGCCCACCCTGAGAAAGCTTCGGTGTCATTTAAAAAAACAAAAAAGGGATTTTTGTATTATTATTATAAAAAAAAGTATTCACCCATTAAGATTATCCAAAGTGAAATTCAAGTGCACAAATATCGAGTTTAATTAATGTTGTATGTGCTTTATCCTCTGAACCGAACTCATTTACGGTAAAAACTGATTGTTGGTTCCGGCGAGCGCCATAATAACGTGAGAGAGGCAGAGAGCTGCCTGCAAAATAAATGATGGCTCAAATTTCACTAATGAACTTTGGTTTTTTTAAAAAGCCAGACTCCATGAAGAGCCCCCACTGCCCTCATCTAGCAGCGATCTATACGATCATTTTCTGATAACGATGAAATAGCCCCACCTCCCTCTCCCCACGTCTCCCTCTCCCCACCTCTCCTGCTGCTGGGCTGCCAGAAGAAACGTTTTTTTTAACGGAAACTCTGCCGCACGGTTCCCTCGTCCCTTGGAAGAGGCGGAGAGGTGGGTGTTTTTCATCTGCTGGTGGACAGTCTGGAGAGATATACACAGGGTTGGGTTGTGACGGAATACATGTAACGGCGTTACGTAATCAGAATACAAAAATCAAGTGTATTCAGCTGGCGTTACATTTGAAAAACGAGTAATCTGATTACAGTTACTTTCGTAAACCTGAAGTGAATACATTTTGGAATACTTATTGGAATTATTGGTGGAAAAGTTTCCTCACAAAATGTAATATTCATTACCGGCAGAACTGTGTGCACACTGCACAACGCTGCAGCATGTCTGTGAGCGAGAGAGAGAGAGAGATGCAGCGTGTCTGTGAGGCCCCGCCCCCGCACGCAGATGAGAGAGAGAGATCTCTTTTAAAATATAATGAAAGTTAGAAACGGAGATGGTTAGATAAAATGTGCAAGATAACGTTTATGTAGCATTTCTTTATTGTCGAAATGATGACATTTATAATGGGAACAAATCTAAGTGAATGGCCTGCTGCTGCTGAATGCATGGGGCAAGTGACTGGAAAAAGTTTTAAAATGTATTACATCGTTTCAGATAATAATAATAATAAATAATAATGATAATTCATTCTATTTAGGGGCGCCTTTCAAAGCACCCAAGGACACCTTACAATGCATAACATATTCTAAGGAAAGGTTTTAAGACAGTACAAATAATGCAGTCCGGGTGATGTGTTTTATGTGGGGTGCAGATGAGAGAGCTGTCCAGAATGACACCAAGATGTTGTGTTTGAGTTCTTGATAAGCCATTAAAACAGTAAAATACGTGTCTCCTGTTCACCAAAACATACCAATCTGTTATGGAAAAAGAAAGTATTCCAAAAGTATTCTAAAAGTAATCTGCCACCGGTAGCCTACCGGCGGGGATTGTTGTTGAAAAAATAATAATCTGGCCCACCCTATTTTTTACAGGCCCACCCTAAAGTAAATTTCTGCCTACACTACTGACTAGTGCTGCGTACCGGTACGCCGAACCGGTACTGGACTTGTAAAAAGTTTCGGTTCAAGTACGGTTAAAACCGGAACGTCGGGAACCGGTACTTGGACTCGCAAAAAAACTAGCACTTACGTATATTCTGGTGTCTGTGGTTATTTAAACATTCCCTGATAAACGTTATTCAGCGTCAATAAATGAGTGCTAATCTCAGTGTGCTCAGTGTACAACATCACATGTCATTTCACCTTCGATTCACGGTTTGAAAACGTAGCATTTCGCCACATGCTAATGCTAACCGGAAGTGAATAATTTTCAGAATAAAAGTATTAAGTTAATAGTGTGAACTTCTGTTTTTTTCAGAATAAAACTGATTTAAATTAAATAGTGTATTTAATTCAAAATTACGCAATATCAACATTGATTTTAATTTCTAACAGTATGTATGTACATCACTATGTATGTAGTATACTGTATAATGTACACATGTAGAGTTGTAGAAAAGACATGGTGTACAGACAGTACAGTACACTCTGACTGTACAGTCACTACAGTGTATACTGTAGGTGTGTAACAGTGTAATGCGTATAGTCTACTCTACCTTTCAGCAACGCTTTAGGGATTTAGGCTCAGTCAGCTCAGGGACTGTTTGGTTACTTTAGTTTGGTAAATGAAATAAACGTTTGAACTTTGTAGTAGTTCACTGTAGTTGCTGTCATAAGTCATTTGTAGACTAAGTGGCAAAAAGTGTTTTTTTTACATTTGTACTTTGTAGAGAAATATAGACACAAGTTGGAAGGGAGCACAATAAACCTGACGAGTTTGAATTTGAGTTGATTATGAGTTTATTTTCAATTGATAATTAGCTCACAATAAGTTCACTTTAGTTACTCACACAACTTGACACAAGCCATGGGTTCAGGACCTGAACCTGAACCTCTGGACTTGAGTCCGGACCTGAACCTGAATGTGAGTCCAGGTACACAGCACTACTACTGACACACACACACACACACACACACACACACACACACACACACACACACACACACACACACACACACACACACACACACACACACACACACACACACACACACACACACACACACACACACACACACACACACACACACACACACACACACACACACACACACACACACACACACACACACACACACACACACACAATACTCCCAAGATAATGTCATATGCTCCACTACTGCTCTTCCTTTTTCAAGACAAAGCTTCTGTGTCTTTTTGGACAAATAAATAAAAGAGACAAAGCCACTATAGAGGAGGAATTGGCATGCTGTGCTATGACTCTTTCTCTCTGTTGAGGGAAGCCTATGTGTGTTTTCATCTGCGCTCTGCTTTTCCTTCTGCCTCTTACACAACCATTCTTTGGAAAATATCCATCCTGATGCTTAGCTGCTCATTTATCCGTCTGGCCACAGCTTCATTCTCCATTATCGTCATGTTAATGCTTATTGCCGATGACAGGGCATTAGGACAGGCTACATATGCCCAGTGGCCTGTTAATAGCATTGTTATGTATGGAGACCGACTTTCCCTGTTGGCAGTGTTAGCCTGTTTCATAATTGTTAGTGTTTTTTCGTTATATTTGAAATGACTGGGTTAGCTATGTTGGGTTACGAGCTTGCAGCAGATTTGCAAGACAAATTGAAGGAATCATGCAATCACATTGTTAAAATAAGCCAACAAAACATACATTTTAGGTACGTTTCCAGTGACAGTTGTCCAACTTTAAAATCCACAAGTCACCAAGCATTCTGGTCCCAGTTTCGTGCAAAAAAAATGTGTGTCCCAGACTCGGTTTTGTTTAGATATTTGTGCAGCTTTTCGTTTGTGCAGCTTTTCGTTTATGCAGCGTTTCGTTTTTGCACTGCTTTCAATTACAACTGCGCATGTTTTGTCAAGTCGGTGACATTTTTCTAAATGTTTTCTAAATGCACTGCAAGTAAAACATGTTTCTTCATTTGCAAGTGTTTTGGTACATTTGTGTTTTTTTTTATCTGCATCACTTTTCTCCTGATGGAAATGTTTGTAGAGCAAAAAGTATAATTTATCAATCACTTCTGTTTTGTCAGTTATTACAATAAACTAATGATTATAAGTGTTCTTGTGTATCTCTGTACTATTTAATCACTGGCATTTCTGATAATCAACCTTCTCCCTGGCAGGAAGCATCAGATTCATTATTATTGCAGTGTACACGTAGGGGGTGGGGTAAAGCATTGTTTACCGTAGATTTAATGGAGACCCACTCAGGTTTAATGAAATATGTGAAGTTCATCACAGGGCAGGGTTACCAACCAACTGGCCAAAGTGCTCTCATTGTGATCACATTGTGGATATTCTTACATAATTTAGTGTTTAATCAAATTACCACACAACAAACCATGGGGCAGGCAATAATCCAGCAGACAATGAAGCTGCCACGCTCTGATGGTTACTCAAAAAGATGCAAACACATGGCTAAGGAGGCAGTGGGGAACTATTTTGTTTTGTACTGCTGACCCCCATCAGGTTGATGCAGTCCTGACATTTGTCAAACCAGATGGACAGGTGGAGGGAAGAGTGGACTGTCCTTTTAGCTTAGTAATGTTAATTTTGACCTCATTTTTCTTAATTAACTTTGATATCACCACCAATTTAATTCCTGGTACGGGTAGGCATAACAAAGTCCAGTAGTTGACAAGCAAATACAGTTATTATTGCGTTTCCATTACATATTTTGCATGTATTTAATTAAGAAGAAACAATATCCTAAAAAGTAAATTTAAAAAGGCAGAGTTTTTCTCACGCTATACAGCATTAAGGGCTTCAAGTCTTAATGCTCAGCTATGCTAACCGCATGCTGCCTCTAGCCTAGCATATTTAACAGATATAAGAGGTGTATTGATCCTCACCTATTTGTCCAGGAAGGGGAATAAGCCCTTTCCCAGACATTTCAACAAATGAAAAATAACATGCTGTACCTCAGTGTTATCAAGTCACCAATTCACGAGTCCAAGTCACTCTCGAGTCCCCACTTTCCGAGTCCAAGTCCGAGTCACCCCAAGGAGTGTCCGAGATGACGACATTCTGCATGATAAGTAGCCATGTGCTTTCGTGATATCGGCTGAATCTTTATTTATTGATTTGATGATGATCACATTACTCTGATGATAGTGTTCAAGACAGCCTACCTAAATGTCTGAACTCAATCTTTTGTTGACATAACGAGCATTTTACGCTGCTCTTTCCCAATGTCGAAGCAATGTGGACGAAAAAATTCACGAGTCCGAGTCATCATGCGCGAGAATTCACGAGTCCGAGTCCGCGTGAATCAGTGAGCGAGTCCGAGTCGAGTCACGAAAATCGGAACTCGAGTCCGAGTCCAGGACTCAAGTACTCCATCTGTACCTCGATAGTGCACTCATTGATCACAATTTTGGCTATGTAACGGAAGTTGCACGTGTCGGACATGTTCTCATTCATAACACTCCGTTCGATGTCTCACTATGGGATGCGCCTCATCGCGGAGCAAACAGAAGCATCAATCTCATTATGCCAATCCTGATTGGCTGGTGATCTTGACGTCAGCGTCAGGGAATCCATCCCCTATAAGTAGCTTGCGCTACGTCGCATGCGTCATTCAAACACCTCTTCTCGCTTCAGAGCACATCTCTATGGTAGCCGGGCTAGCTTAACAGTCCACAGACTGAACCCAAATTTAAATTTCGGTCGACGGGCGCTCGCCGGCTACCCTTCCTGCTTCGCAAGAAGACTGCTAATGCTAACACACCAGTTAGTATTATAATCGACCTCGCCGTTTCTTCCTCGGGAATTAAGGTAAGATTTAGATTTTTTCAAGCTTGCTTTCCCTCGCTACCGACAACACGGTAGCGAGGACGTTTTTTCTTTTCTCTTTCTCACGGAGGAGGAAAGGATTAAAGAATATTTACACACCAGTTAATATTCTTTGAGAAAAAAGACCTACACCGTCCTTTTTTCTCCGGATTAAAGACAGGTTGGTAACACTTTTTTTCTCGACGACGTACCTGTTACGAGCGGGTCCTCTCCACGCCACGCGGCGAACAAGATGGACGCCTCTCTCCCTCACACCAGAGGAGTCAGGGACTCGGAGGCTCAACTCTGCGGCTGCGGGTTGAAGATATCAGGCACAGACTCGGGCTGGAACACGCGCAGGAGGCTATTGACAACCCCGGCTCGTGCGGGCATTGTGCCTGTTTCACCATAAAGAGTCTCCGCCGACGGTTAGCACGCCAAGCTAGCTTGTCGGGACAGGACTCCCTCATGTCCACTACTTTGCCGGCTGGCAAACAAGACGCGGGGGCGTCCACCGCAGAGATTGAGCCCCTCACTGTGTCGGTCTGGGGCTCATTAACAGCGGCAGCTGCGGAACCGGAATCCCGTGCCGTGTCAGGCCGGGACCCGGTGGCGACAAGAGACGCGGGAACGGAGCCCCACGCTTTACCAAGCTGGGGCTCCCGGCTAGACCTCACCATGGTTTCGCCCGCAGAGGATGTCCTGGAATTGGATAACATGGAGGATGAAGAGGATACCTCTGAGTTCCTCCTGTCTGATTCGGATGAGCAAGAAGATGATATCTTCATGTCATCGGCTCAAGCTGCAAAGCCGGGAGCGATGGCTGCTCTCCCGGGCGATAGCACACCAGCTTCGCCCTGTCTGAGCATGGACCTGCAGGCCGTGTGTCAGCGTGCCGCGTCCAGGCTAGACATCCCGTGGCCCGAAATGGCCAAGGAGACCTCCAGGTCCCGTTACGAGGGGAAACATTTTCCCCAAGCAACGAGGACAAAGAGGCAACTCCTTCCGGACTTCCCGTGGAGAGACCGGCCCTTTAGCAACAAGGCCCCAATCCAGGGTGCCTCCTCCCTAGACTGTGACGGTATGGAGAGGCTCGGCCTGCTCCGCATACCGCCTATGGAACCGCTGGTGGCAGCCCACCTCCTACCGAAGATGGGCCCGTCACCAAGCAGGAACCCCACGCTGCCAGCGAAGGTGGACCGATTCCAGTCGACCATGACTGAACGGTCCTACGCCGCAGCGTTGTCCGCCAGGGCTCTGAACGTTTCCTCGCTGCTAACCGCATACCAAGCGGAGCTCTGTGAGGATCTGTCGAGCAATCCTGGACCGGCCGTTCTGGATGAGATGGCCGCGGTCACAGACATTTGTCTCCGTGTCCAACGCTGCCCCGTCCAGGCCACGGACAAGGCAATGGGGATCATGGTGGTGCAGGAAAGAGCTAGATGGCTCAACCTCACCAACCTCCCAGACCGGGAAAAGGAGGATGTGCTTGACATGCCCATCGTTCCCGAGGGGATTTTCGGCTCCGCTCTCGCCTCCATGCAGAGGAGATGTGTGTCGAAAAAGAAGGAGGACGAGGCCCTCCACCTCTGCCTCCCTCGAAGGGTCCAGCCGCTGCCTTCACAGCGGCAGTCCTTTGCCCAAGCTGCCTCGAACACTGCTCGGTTCAAAATTCCTAAACAGCAGACAGAGGTCGCAGCCCGCCCGAGTCCCCAGCCCAGGCAGGAGACGAGGGCGAATTGGCCTAGAAAATCTCCGGTCCCGGCTGCAGCCCAGGCGCAGCCGACCCAGTCGAGGAAGCAGTCGAGGAAGAAGAAGCGAGCGGCCTGACGGCCCCTCCTTCTCTCCTCTGTGACAGAGCTGGAAGTCCACGGTTCCCCAGCTCTAGATGTGTTCCCGCCGCCTCGAGAGATGCCTCAACACCATCCTCAAGTCCGCAAATACACATGTCACAAGTTGGTTGTTGTTTCTAAAATAAACCATATTCCGCTGACGCATCCAGGCTTCAGGCCAAGGGCGCAGCTCAAAAAAATGAAAATAAAAACAATAAACAGTCCGTCAACTGTTCCCCTTCTGAGAGCAGCTACGGCCTCTCTCAAAAGGCGGATTATAGACGGGTCTGTGAAGGCACCGCCGTCACGCGCATGCGCAGTGCCGGCTGGGGCTGTGAAGGCACCACCGTCACGCGCATGCGCAGTATCGGTGGGGATTTTCGAAATGGGGCACCACCGTGTTCAGACACTAGAGGGCCCCATAACACAACAAATAGGGAAAGGTAGAGGGTAAGAGACGTGACATCTCCGCTGGCTCTAAGGAGCATACAGTGGAAGATGCTCACAACATCTGCTTGGGTTTCTCAAGACAGTAACACGGGGCTACAGACTCCAATTCGCTGTCACCCCCCCTCGCTTCTCGGGCATTCTGTATTCACAAGCCCGGGGAGAGTCAGCCCATATTCTAGAGAGAGAGATTCTCTTACTTCTAGAAAAGAGGGCTATACCTATAATACCAGCCGAACAGAGTCAGATTACGCAGACAAATGTCCTCGTAAAGCACCTACTCAACCTGGGTTTCATAATAAACACAGGAAAGAGCATGTTGTGCCCAGCACAGACTGTACTCTTCCTGGGTTTACACCTGAACTCGGTGCCCTTTACAGCCCGCCTGTCAGCGGAAAGAGTGAAAGCTTTCAGAGCTTGTCTCGCTCATTTCCAGCTGTGCAAACATGTTCTCTTCAGACCATGCCTGCGGTTACTGGGGCTCATGACGTCAGCCATCCTGGTCGTACGACTGGGACGCTTACACATGGGGGAGTTTCAGCGCTGGGTAGCCGCTCTAAAACTAAACCCCGCGCGCGGAGAGTAATGGTTACTGTGAAAAGCGTAATGGCACTACAGTACGTCACTGGCCGCACCCGACTTTTCTAGTACGGGGCGTGCCTATGGGTGCTGTCCTTTCACGGAAGGTGGTCACCACGGACGCATGTCTGACAGGCTGGGGAGGTATTTACGAAGGTCGTCCGGTGAGGGGTCTCTGGAACAGAGACCTCCAGCGGGCGCACATAAATTACCTGGAGCTTTTAGCAATGTTCCTCACTCTAAAACGCGTTCTGCCTTGTCTCAGAGGACATCATGTCCTCGTGAGGACAGACAACACGACCACAATATCGTGTATAAACCGCCAAGGGAGTTTGCGTTCTCTCCAGTTACACATGCTGGCACGCAAACTGATCTTATGGAGCGGCAGACGTCTCCTCTCTCTGAGAGTGACCCACGTACCAGGAGTGATGAACCTCGGGGCGGATCTACTTTCCAGAGGTGCACCACTATATGCAGACTGGACTCTACATCCAAGGATTGTGAGTCAGCTGTGGGTGCGTTACGACAGAGCCGCGGTAGATCTGTTCGCATCAAAAGAAAATGCTCAATGTCAGCTGTTCTTTTCAATGCGCGATTTAAACGCACCGGTAGGCGTGGACGCGCTCGTGCACGATTGGCCTCCGGGCTTTCTGTACGTGTTCCCACCCCTGGCTCTGATACCCCCAACTCTGGCCAGAGTGAGGGAACAACGCCACACACTTGTCCTGATAGCTCCGCCCTGGCCCGCAATGTACGGGCTGGCGGAGATATATCAGCTGCTGTGCGGGCAGCCATGGCAGCCTCCACTACGCAGGGACATACTGTCTCAGGCGGGGGGGGGCGATCTTTCACCCACGCCCAGAGCGCTGGGCACTATGGGCCTGGCCCGTGAGTGGTACAATCTGAATACAGTGGGACTCCCTCAGAAGGTGATAGACACTATTCAGAGTGCCAGAGCTTCCTCCACCAGATCTATCTATGACTGTAAGTGGAGGGTGTTTGAGGAGTGGTGCCTTCAAAAAGGACACATCTCTTTCAATGTCCTGTCGGGGTGATTTTATCATTTCTACAGGACTTGATTGATAAACACAGAGCTTTCTCTACGATCAAAGTGTACCTGGCTGCTATTGCTGCATGCCATGTGGGCTTTGAGGGTAAGACGGCTAGCCAACATCCTTTGGTCTGCCGTTTTATGAAAGGGGCTCGCAGGCTCCTTCCTGTTTCCAGGTCACTGGTGCCCTTATGGGACTTGGCAGTGGTTTTAGATGGGCTCAAACTGACCGCATTTGAACCCCTGGAAGGAGCTGACATGAAGCACTTGTCACTCAAGACAGTGCTGTTACTGGCCCTGGCATCCGCCAAGCGGGTCAGTGACATTCATGCGCTATCTGTACTTCCTTCATGCACTCAGTTCGCCCCAGGGCAAACGAGAGTGTTGTTGAAACCCAACCCTGCCTTTATCCCAAAGGTGGTTGGTTCATGTACCCCAATTGACATTGAGGCATTTCCTCCGCCGCTGTGTCCCTCCGGGGAACAGCAGCCAGATTTGCTGTGTCCAGTCCGTGCTTTACGCACCTATATGGACAGATCAAAAGAGTTTCGTCATAATGACCAACTCTTTGTGTCCTGGGCTAACCCTCACAAGGGCAAGCCCGTTACTAAGCAACGGCTCTCCCAATGGATTGTGGCGGCAATTGCTTTGGCTTATATGAGTCAGGGTTTGCAGGCACCTTCGGGTCTGCGGGCTCATTCGACTCGTGGTTTGGCTACATCCTGGGCTTTGTTCAAGGGTGTTTCCATCCAAGACATCTGTGCAGCGGCGAGCTGGTCCTCGCCGCTCACTTTTGTCCGCTTTTACAGGCTAGACGTCTCTGCTCCTAGTGTGGCCCGAGCAGTGCTGGGCACCTTGTTGAGTCAGAGCTCTACCTGTTAAGTTCTGGTTGGTTTGGTGATTTTCGAGATAAGCTCGTCTGGCAATACAGGAGCTACAATTTCCCATAGTGAGACATCGAACGGAGTGTTATGAATGAGAATTATAGGTTACTTACGTAACCCCAGTACTCAGAGTAACATGTAGTGAGATGTCTCACCAGACGGCCCTCCTTTGCATGGTGAAGCGAGAAGAGGTGCTTATTTTGAATGACGCATGCGACGTAGCGCAAGCTACTTATAGGGGGTGGATTCCCTGACGCTGACGTCAAGATCACCAGCCAATCAGGATTGGCGTAATGAGATTGATGCTTCTGTTTGCTCCGTGATGAGGCGCATCCCATAGTGAGACATCTCACTACATGTTACTCTGAGACTGGGGTTACGTAAGTAACCTATAGTTGTTGGGTGCCCCGGTTAACAATGCAATGTACAAAAAAGGTATACATGTTTGAGTTTATCTCTATTACTTACTCTGGAAGACACTATTAAATTGCTTGGGTTTATTGAGCAGTAATTGTAATGATGTGCGACCACAAAAGGTAACATTGCTAGCCGGTTAGCTAGTTATTGAAACACAGTCACAAGTCTTTGTGTTTTTCCCCCCAAAAATTGTGATCTGTTCCTGACACTGACCAAGAAGTATTTCCTGGCAGAATTGCTCAGGTGTTTATCAAAAAGGTCAGTTCCTCGACTTCTTTGATATTGACTGAAATATGTCTGCAATTATTGGGTGTATAATCGTCATAGTCGTCATATATCAATCTAATGTATATACATATTTGTTTAAATGTAGCTGTTGGTTTGGTTCTTATCAATCAATATTTTAGATTTTAGTCTATATATTTTATAGTAATTTGTGTATTGAACCGCTGTGAAGCACTTTGGGATGCAATTCTTGTATGAAAGGTGCTATAGAAATGTAAGGGGGGGTGTATGCACATCTTTAGACTGTGAATAGGGGGGCGCGGTACGTGAACTCACCTCTCAGCTGCACACATCTGGGTCAGAATCCGGACTCGAGACAAAAAGGGAGTCCAAGTCCGATTGAGAGAGTGCGATTCCGACTCGGAAACCGAATCACTGAGTGAGAATTCACAAGTCCGAGTCCACCACTGCGCGAGTCCAAAACTGGCACTCGATTCCGAGTCCAGGACTCAAGTACTGCCTCAGATATGGCAATACAAAACGTAAGTTCTGACCTCCTCCAACAATGCAATATAATATATATAGGACCTAAATCAATGAAACTAATTCAATAATTAAAATAAAAAAGTGCAGACTACTGTATGTTGCAAGTCAGATGTGCAGGTAATGAATATGAAGTAAACTACATACATGTCAGAAAAATCAACACAAAAAAAAAGCTCATTTAATGCAGAGAATGTTTTAAGTGACATAGTAAATGCAGGAGTCTATACACATGTACATAGAATAGGATATACAGAACAGAATGTAAAATAAAATATTGTACCGTGAAATAAAATTAAATACTGTTTATTGTAGTGATAAATATTAAGATAATGGTGAGCCGTGATGCAGCCGATCCTGATACTCAGGATGGTGCACAGGTCTGCAAAGTATCCTGGAGTCTATGTTGAAAGAGCCGCTGTCAAGCTGTTTTGGTGATGGTGTTTGTGTGATGAGTCCATGTCAGGTCCTCAGTGATGTGGACACTGAGGAACCTGAAGCTGCTGACTCTCCACCGTAGTTCCATTAATGGCGATGGGGGCGTGTCCCTCTCTTTGCTGCTTCCTGTAATCCACGATCAGCTCCTTGGTTTTGCTGAGATGGAGGTTGTTATCCTGGCACCAAGATGTCAGGTTTTCGACCTCCTCTCTGTACGCAGTCCCGTCGCCGTCGGTGATCTGGCCAGTGACGGTCGGTGTTGGAGCTGTGTGTGGCCACGCAGTCGTGTGTGAACAGGGAGTAGAGGAGAGGGCTGAGAACGCAGCCTTGAGGGGCTCCGGTTTTGAGGATCAGGGTCGAGGATGTGATGTTTCCCACCCGCACTGCTGCGGGTCTGCCCGTCAGGAAGTTCAGGATCCAATCACAGAGGGCGCTGTTGAGCCCGAGGTCTCTGAACTTGATGACCAGCTTGGAGAGCACAATGGTGCTTCCTCCGACCCACTGATGTGAGGCTAACCGGCTAGCACCGATAGCTTACGTTCGTGTAACAAGGACACGGTACACTGTTCTCAACGCCGGGTTTTGCCCATCCCAAAGTTTCCCGGTGAGTGAGTGGAGGAGAGCTGCTAACGGAGCTAACAGTAGTTGAGGAGAGCTAGCTGCTAACAGAGCTAACAGCTCCGGAAAGAGCTGACAATCGTGCAAATCTCCCCATAGTGAAAACAACAACAAAACATGCCGGGAAATAATCCAAAACAGAAGAAAGACGAGCAAGAGAATGAAGAAGATAAAGGGAAGATGAGGCTTGTTAGTCAAACAGTTATACAGCTTGCCGGAAATGGGCCATCTGACAACAAACACGATGGAGGTAACGATGTAACAAATGTCAATAAAACAGTAGATGAAGACTCCTGGGTATGTACTATCTGCCAAGTTATATTCAGTGAGGTCAGCACAAAGATACTAGAATGTGAAAAGTGCAATAAACACACATGTGCAAAATGTCTGAAACTAACAAATACACAGTATGCAGTCACACAGCGTGATGACTTGATGTGGCTGTGTAGTAAGCAATGCCAGGATAACACCTGCAAGGCTCTTAAGGATTCAAAATCAGAGGAGTTGTTGGAAAACAAGAAACAAATTCATCACCTGACTTAGTAAAAAGACTGGACGCACTAGAGGAGATGATAATTAAGCAAACAGAGAAACAACAAAACTACACTAGAGAGCTTATCGCACAGCTCCTCTCCCAAGACATACCAATGAGCCCACCTAAGGAGGGATACATTGACTCTGTAACTGAGTATGATACTTCACTAAGTGGTCAGATGTCGTCAGGAAGAAAACAATACACGATAAGGTACTAGTCAAATCGGCAATCAGGGAGTTTACAAGAGAACAACAGTCAGAAGAGAGCAGAGAAAAAAACATTGTTATACACAGATTACAAGAAAGTGAGGACAACAAAATATAGATGCCAGGAAACGGCAAGATGAAGATATGATAAACGATCTGATAAAAAACGAGTTGGGAATCGAAGGGATATTGACATCAAAGGTGATACGCCTCGGGACTTGAGAACCGGAAAAAAACAGACCAATGCTGATCACCACGAACTCCACTTTCGAGAAACGAAAAATAATGTCAAGTCTCTACAAATTGAAGAACGCATCAGCAAAATTCAAGTAAGTGTGGCAAACGACCTCTCCAAAGAAGAACGGGAACAGGAACGACCTTGTCAATAAAGCAAAAATCAAGATGGAAGAGGATGGAACGAACATGTGGCGGTTCACAATACAAGGACCAGTGTGGGACATGAAAGTGGTATGGCAAAAAATCAAACCAAATTAAAACAAGACAGAACCCACAAAGACATCAATAATAACAACTCAGAGATTAGTAGAGGACTTTCTAAGGGCCTTCAATGTATTTACACTAACGCAGATTCTGTTATGAATAAGATAAATTAACTGGTAGAAAACATTGAGAAAGATGACCCAGATATTATAGCCAATAGTGAAGCACTTCCAAAAAACCCACAAGTACCAATCCAGTTATGTGAATTGAACATCAGTGGATATAAAATGTTCAGCAATCTAGATGAGAGTAGAAGAGGTGTCTGTATCTACACTAAGTCCTACCTCAGAGCAGTACCTAAGAACTTGAAGGGCTGTACATTTACATAATCTGTGTGGTGTGAAATATAACTCCGCAATACGGACCGTCTTCTGGTTGGATGTGTCTACCGGTCACCAAATTGTCAAAATAACAACTCTGAAACTAGAAGTTTAGGTGAAAAAGCTTCCTCGCTAAACTGCAGCCACGTTTTAATTATGGGAGAATTGAACTATCCTGAAATTGGTTGGCAACCCATACGGACACCAGAGAGTGAAAACCACCCTGCATCCATGTTCCTTGAATGCTTGAGAGACTGCTATGTATTTCAACATGTAACAAAACCAACTGATGCAAGAGGAAACCAAACCCCATACGTGCTTCACCTGATCACAAATGAGGAGGGAATGGTTGAGGATCTAAGCCATGAAGCACAACTAGGAAAAAGTCACCATGACTGCCTGTCTTTCAAATGTCTATGCTACTATGAGATATGTGATAATCCAAACAGCAAGTTCATCAAAGGGAATGATGAAGGCCAGAAACAGGAAATGATTGGCACAGACCCTTGAAAACAAGTCAGCTTCAGCACAGTGGGAGGCCATTGAAGAACAAATCCTAACAAGTTGCATGAGGCACATCCCTATGTCATCGGGAAAAAGTAAGAAAAATCGCTCTACTCCGGAATGGATAAATGATAGTCAAACATAAAATCAAATCAAAAAGCACAGCTTACACCTTACAAAGGTTATCTGGTACAGAGAGTGACCGTTGTTCCTATGCAAAATTGTGCAACCAAGTTAAATGGGAGTGTCGAAAAGCTAAAAGAGAGCATGAAAGAACAATTGCAAAGGAAGCCAAAGAGAATCCGAAAGCTTTTTATAAATATGCCAGAAGCAAGCTAAAAGTCAATGCCACAGTCGAAAATCTGAAAAAGGCTGATGGCAGCCTGGCTCAAAATGACAATGACAAAGCCAATACACTAAATTCCTTCTTTGCTAGTGTTTTCACAAATTGTTGATGATGTTGGACATTTTTGATGATATTGGTGATGTTGTTAATGTTGTTAATGATGTCAGGAATTATGTCTTGAATGTTGTTGTATTATTGTTGTATTATTTTAAGTGTCGGACCCCAGGAAGAGTAGCTTTTGTCAAGAGCAAAAGCTAATGGGGATCCTTAATAAACATAAACAAATGAGAATACCTCATCATTACCAGATTTCCGGGACAGACCATTTCATAATATACTCAATAAATTGGACTTCACATCAAAGGACATCCATAAAAAACTATCGAACTTAGATGCATCAAAAGCATCAGGACCGGATGGCATCTATCCCAGGATCCTCAAAGAATTGTGTGACGGACTAGATTTACTTTAGTTTAGTTTATTTATTTATAGTGTCGTGGACAGTCCCCATCGATGAACTGTCACAAAAACAGTAAATGGAGCAGCTTTAGCCGATATGGCTAATTTCCAGCCGTTGTCCCCGGCCAGATGGTAATAGACACCCTTAAAATTACAATATATCAACAGCATTAGTTATAAGAAAATATATAAAATAAAAAGGAGGAAAGAGGATAAAAGAGAACAATAAACAACACACGTTACTATATACAGTACATGTCACATATAGCACATCACAATCACATCACAGAAACGAGGGGCAACATCCATGATCACAACATGTAACACAACATGTAACACCCACGCCATACTTAACACAGACTAGTGTGTGCAGGTGTAGTTCTCAGTGAACCATGCTTTCAAGTGAGCTGTGAAGGTGGTATGTGTGTGTATGTCTTTGATTTGAGTGGGTAGAGAGTTCCAGTTTTGTATTGCTGTGACCGAGAATGATGACTGACCAAAAGTACTCTTCCTGAATGGGACTGATAGGTCGCCACGTGTGGAGCTTCTAGTGGTCAGTCTGGTGTTGTTACGTTGAGTAACCAATGAGCTAAGAGGTGGAGGGGCTGTATTGTGCAGGATTTTGTAAACCAGAACGATGTTCCTATACTTTATTAAATCTTCCCAACTCAGGATGTTATGCTTGTTGAGGATGGTACAGTGATGGGAGCGGTTAGGTTTCTGGTCCAGTACTTTGAGGGTTTGTTTGTACAGGGTTGCTAGTGGCTTCAGTGTGGAGCTGTTAGTTTGACCCCAGCTTGTGAGACAGTATGTAAGATGTGACATGATCATGGCATTCATGTATAATTTGGCAGAATTCAATGTCATTGTGTTTCTTATGTATTTAAAATTTGCTAGGCTAAACTTGACTCTTTGGGTCACTTTTTTGACTTGTGTTTTGAATGTTAAATTAGAGTCAATAATGATTCCAAGGTACTTAACCTGAGGCACAATGTTAATATTTTCACCTGAGATGCTTATATTTGACACAATGTTGCATTTTATTTTTGTGAAAAACATTCCAACTGTTTTGTTGACATTAAGCTGAAGACAGGAGCGGTGTAGCCAGCTAGTGATCAGCACTAAAGCTGAGGTCAGTTTATCAGCAGCCTTTTGCTTTGTGTTGGCATGCACATATATCACAGTGTCATCGGCATATAGCTGTGTTTCCACATCAGGACAGACAGATGGCAGGTCATTAATATATAGGGAAAAAAGAAGTGGACCTTGTGGTACTCCGGTGCTAAGATGAACCCTTGCTCACATTAGATGAACCCTTACTCACATTATTTAAAAAATCGCTTGATGAAGGTGTGGTCACAGCCTTGGAAATATGGTCATGTAACCCCTATCAAAAAAGGTGACCGAAGCAATCCTAGAAACTATAGGCCCGTCAGCCTTAGAGCAGTAGTATGCCAACTCCTTGAATCCTTAGTGCGTGATGCTGTCATAGAACATCTTGATTCAAACAACCTATTATCAGACTGCCAACACGGCTTCGTCCAGGGCAGATCCTGTTCAACCCAGCTCCTGGCCTGCCTTGACATATGGTCTCGTACCCTTGACGAAAGAGGAAGTCTCGATGTCATTTATTTGGATTTCCAGAAAGCATTTGATACTGTACCTCACAACAGATTACTGAAGAAACTATGGGTATGGTATCCGCGGAGACATACTCACCTGGATCTTAGACTTTCTCAAAAACAGGCGACAGAGAGTCTTTGTTAACGGTAAACCATCTGGATGGTGCCCAGTTCTCAGTGGAATTCCTGGGTCCTGTACTGTTTGTAGTCTATATCAACGACCTACCCGATAATGTGAGTTCCATGGTCCAGATGTTTGCAGATGATACTAAAGTCTTCAATGTGACCTTGGGTCCCCTGAAAGGCGCTATATAAATATAATTTATTAATGTAATTAAGTGTAAGGAGGATGTAGAAAAACTCCAGTCAGTTCCCAGAGAATTGCAAAGATGGTCCGAGTGTTGGCAGCTCAAATTCAATGCAGCGAAGTGCAAAGTAATGCACTTACTGTAGGTCTTCTGAACCCAAAATATGAGTATAATATATGTGATAAATCAAACAATATAAACCTATCGGAGACTCAGAATGAAAAGGACCATGGCCACAACTTGTTCAGCCTGCGTGTGGTTGACTTGTGGAATGATCTGCCAGAAAGCGTTGTCACATCCAAGACTGTTAACTGTCTCAAGTCCTGCCTCGACTATTACTGGTCAAACATCACCTTCACTATGTGGCTGTTGCCAGCATCCATAGTATATAAAGAACAGTGATCTACCTATTTATGAGCGACTAAAAGGCCCTAGGCCTACTACAGCCGTATCCTATTGATTGATTGAATGGTGTTAAAAGCTGAACTGTAGTCAATGAACAGCAATCTCACATGCGTTACTCTACCTCGCAGAACCCATTTCATGTTTGTAGTCTTGCTTTTTTCCCTATCCAGTAGGTTCTTTTAGAGAGCACAGACAGTCATTCTAATGACACAGATGTCAGACTAGAAACGGCTTATATATATTGTATTGCTGGTTGGATGTATAACAGTTGTTGGTTATATGTGGAAGATTTTTTTGTGCAAACCGAAAGAATTGTGGAACTGGCGAAAGAACATGAAGCCAAACAAAGCACAAGAATACAAAAAAAAAAGAAACGCACAATGCCAAATGATACTTGAAAGCTTTTGTGGCTTCTAGTGTAGGAGGTGCTGTCAAAAGGGTTATCCAGAGCCATCTTTAAATAGCATTTAATGGAGCATTTTGTGTTAGAAACGAGACTAAGCAGCATCTTTGTCGCAGCCTGACACCGTGAACGGGAGGAAATCAGAATGTTTCATATCCCCTTACACCACATTTGCATATCAAAGCTCCACCATGTTTTGATATCATTACAGTGTTTGAAGTGGGCAAGTGTGGTGGGATTTTTTGATAAATAAATCATGGGGACTGAATCTGAGGTATTCCAGATTCTTTCTTTGGTCTTGCTTGCAATGTGGATTTACATCACAATAGCTTCACTCATATACCTCAAACAAACTGGTTAATCAGAATTCCAGTGGCAAGACCCAATTAAGTGGATCATAAAGGGAGATGCAAGAAAAAATGAATGCTTCTTGCAGAATGTATAGGGCAGGCCATTACTTAACCAGTTGAATCAATGTAGAGGAATTCATATACAATTGTCACTGGGGATGAAAAGTGCAACAGTGGGAGAAGGGACTGTTCTTCTTGATTGACAGGTACCGTTGCCTGGAATGTATTACACATGGAATATGTGTTGTATATGTACAGCTACACTTGAGGTTTCAAGTAAATTCCTTATTGGTTTTTTTATAAATGAAAAACCTATACATTTTCCTGACCTGAATCATCTATATAATTTAAATCTAAAGTGCTGTAGAAAAGCCAAAGTTGTTAACAAAAAGACAGTTTATCATAATTACTCAGAGTTATCGTTGAACTATAACTACTGAATTTAAGAAGATCTTTAATGGTCACACATGCAGAGCACACAGTTAAATGTGTTCTCTGCTTTTTACCCTCTGGAGTCGGTGGACGCGCCGGCGCGTCCAGGTGCGCATAATTTTACGTAATTAATCATATATTTTCGATTATAAGGAGTAGAAACATGATTCAGATATCCGCGGAATCGCTGGAAGGGTAGCTTTCCAGCGGTATCTCCTGTGAGACTGTAACGGAGCGTCCACACTACAGCTTCAAAAAAAGCTTGGAGCTGGGCGTGTCTGGAGCTTGGGGATTTTATTCAAGCAACACGACCAACAACCAATCACATGAATCTCCCGCCCTCGACATACAAAGCAAAAAACCCCGGGGATTTTATGGGAGCAATATATATATAAACTCCCCAAACAGGCGAAAACCTACCAGTTTCCCCCACTGTCTCTGCCACCTCCCTCCATGCCTGGTTCCTCCGGTTTGTATCCCGGTAGGTGAAGAGGGTCTGGTCATACAAAACCGGGTGATTTGCTACGGCGATAATTAGTTTCTCCTTTTTTGAAATATAGAAATGAACGGCGGGATATCTCTCCCAGCTTAGACGCGGTTTGATTGGCTACGGCTTCAGCTGTCAGATTTTCAGAAACGGGATTTGATTGGCTGGCGCTGGCTACTCCGGCGGAGAAGGACCGCTCTGCTACCCACAATTCAGTTCGGCGAAAAAGCGAGGCAACGTGACGTCACCCCATTCAAAGTGAATGGGCAGATTGGAGTTGTCGACGCTGTAGTGTGGACGGGCCGTAACCAGGGCACAGCAGCCAATATGGCCGCTCAAAGCAGCTTGACTTTACACTGTGTGGGATTGGTGGATTCGTGTGTCCGTCAAGGAAATCTCGGCCGGCAGCCATCATGGTCTGAAATGACCAATGGACATCGAGAAATCACTAAGGACCTACCCACCAAGTAAAAAAAACATAAACCACGTGTCTCCCTTCAGTTTACGTCTGTGTGGAGAGAGAGCGAGAGACAGAGAAAATGGCTTAAAAAAACGTTACAGTTGCCGACTTCGCTAGAGATTTTTTTCGCTAGCAGCAGTGAAGATAGAGCCGAACCTGAAGTCTTCGACTCTTCTGAAGAAGAACACAAAGACAACAACAAGGATCCATTTGGACATGGGTAAGTGTAAATATTACAGTAATAGTGTACTGGCAATGTGTGGGGAATACCGCAAAAATGAACAATAGGTTTATTGATATATATTTTTTATCGATAGTCATGAACTTTTTCTTTGGACAAAATAGACTCCAGAGCAAACGTTTACTCTGTGTTAACTTTATTTTGGTGTGTAAAAGTGAGATTACATGTGTAGATGATTTAAATTAATCATTTATTCGTCCCACAACTGTTACGGTAGAGCGAAGGAAGCAGGTAGGACCCAAATGCAGATTAAAGTCAAAATAATTCCTTTATTTCAAGGCTATGCTGACAAATACAGAACAGAACACTCACCGAGGACAAGCCAATACACAAGACAACCCGACAAAGAGAGACAGAAAACACAACTTAAATACACCCAGAACTAATCACATAAACACGAGACAGGTGAGGAGGGAGGAGAAAACACATAGGTACCAGGTGAACACAATTGGGTAATCAGAGAGGGAAACCGACAGACAACAAGAAAGCAAACAGGCAGCAAACGGGGGTGAACACTTTACAAAATAGGAAACCCAAAGATAGAAAAGGACACGAAAAATACTAATACAGACAAATCCTAACAGTACCCCCCCCCCCTCAAGGGACGGATCCCAGACGTCCCAAAACAAAAAACAAAAATCCCAAAACTCAAGCAGGGTGGGTGGAGGGGGTCCGGAGGAGGGACGCATCACTAAGCCACCAGGGTGGGAGGAGGGGGTCAGGAGGACGGGACTGAACTGACCGCCCAGGGGCAAGGCAGAGGACCAGGAAGGGGTCTCGGGCGGACGGCCCGGGGGTAAGGCGGAGTCCAAAAAGGGGGATTCGGGCGGACGGCCCGGGGGCAAGGCAGAGGACCAGGAAGGGGTCTCGGGCGGACGGCCCGGGGGTAAGGCGGAGTCCAAAAAGGGGGACTCGGGCGGACGGCCCGGGGGCAAGACAGAGTCCAAGGTGGGGACCATGGAGGGGCGAAGGCAGCGGCAGGAAGAGTCAGGGGGCCGGGCCCGAGGGCGAGGACCGCTGCACTCAGGGGGCCGGGCTCGAGGGCGAAGACCAGACAGCTCCGCAGGCCGGGCAGGATCCCCGGCAGAAGAGTAGTCTGCGGGACCTCCAACAGCACTTCAGTAGGGACTTTAGATGGGACTAGGAAAGTGACCTGAGGAGGGACTAGATAAGGGACTACAGAAGGGACCAGAGGAGGAACTAGTGAACGAAACTCGAGAGGAGACTCGAGAGGGGAACTAGAGAGGGGACTAGAGGAGGGACTAAAGGAGGGAACTGGAGAGGGGACTCCAGAGGGGACTAGAGGAGAGACTAGAGGAGGGACTAGAGAAGGGAACTTGAGAGGGGACTCGAGAGGCGAACTAGAGAGGGGACTCGAGGAGGGACTAAAGGAGGGACCGGAGTAGGGACTAAAGGAGGGAACTCGAGAGGGAACTTGAGGGGGAACTGGAGATGGGACTGTGGCAGCTGGGGCCACATCTGGGTCTGGCACCAAGGCTGCTGGGACCGGGACTGGGGCCGGAATTGAAGCCAGAATCCTGGCTGAAAGGTCCGGTTCTGGAGCCGGAAACATGGCTGTAAAGTCGGTTCCGGAGCAGGGACCGTGGCTGCTGGGACCGGCACTGGAGCAGGAACCATGGCTGCAGGGCAGGGAACCGGAACACGGATCCATGGCTGTGTGGGGTGGTACTGGAGCACGGTACCATGGCTATGTGGGGTGGTACCTGGCCTTGCGACCCCTTCCTTTAGGAGCCGTTTGGAGGCTCCGTGGACCTCCAAAGGCCAGACGAGTACCAGCGAATGGCTCCTGGACAGTAGCAAACACTGGGTGAGAAGCAGGGGCTGACGCCAGACGGACCACACCAATGCGTGTGGTATCAAAACAGGAGTTGGGAGACCTGGGTCTGTCAGGATCGGGAAAACAAATTGTGAGGTAATCCAAAAGCCTGGCAGGTAAGAATTTCACCAAACTTTGATTCCTCAGTGTAAGGTGGACTGCTTCTGCCAGAGCAGCATCTCGCTGCTGAACCCTGACCGCTCCTATCCATTGATCAGAGCAGGTAGCCAAAGAAAACGTGAAATCCAATAATTCCTGCTCAAAAGGATCTTCTGGGCCCATATTTAAGGTTGGGTTGTAATGTTACGGTAGAGCGAAGGAAGCAGGTAGGACCCAAATGCAGATTAAAGTCAAAATAATTCCTTTATTTCAAGGCTATGCTGACAAATACAGAACAGAACACTCACCGAGGACAAGCCAATACACAAGACAACCCGACAAAGAGAGACAGAAAACACACAACTTAAATACACCCAGAACTAATCACATAAACACGAGACAGGTGAGGAGGGAGGAGAAAACACATAGGTACCAGGTGAACACAATTGGGTAATCAGAGAGGGAAACCGACAGAAAGCAAACAGGCAGGAAACGGGGGTGAACACTTTACAAAATAAAATAGGAAACCCAAAGATAGAAAAGGACACGAAAAATACTAACACAGACAAATCCTAACAACAACGGAGACATTTATAGTGACATGTTTTTGCCATCGATTATTTAATCATACTCTTCTGTACAGATGAGACTTTGTCATAGATTTATTTATGTGTGCCTGTTATTATGTTACCGTCCTGTACAGATGAGACTTTGTAATCAGATGTAGCCTATGTGTGTCTGTGATTTTATACTGAAGTAAAGTGTGTGTGTGTGTGTGTGTGTGTGTGTGTGTGTGTGTGTGTGTGTGTGTGTGTGTGTGTGTGTGTGTGTGTGTGTGTGTGTGTGTGTGTGTGTGTGTGTGTGTGTGTGTGTGTGTGTGTGTGTGTGTGTGTGTGTGTGTGTGTGTGTGTGTGTGTGTGTCTGTGAGAGATCGAGAGAGACTCCTTCTGCAACCTCCCAAACTTTCTTTTTATGTGTGCATTGTTATTTGTGCTTGAGCAACATTTTACTTGAACTTTATTTCAATGAAATTAGTTGTAATTATTGTCCTACATTTTTATTTGTTTTACAGAGATGTTTCACAGCTGTCTGGGCCTAGTGGCCCACAGGCGGCGTTTATCCAGCAGCCACAACATCCATCTGTGCCGGCCACCAGGTCAAGATCTACTGTGGCTCAAGGGCCTTCACTAGAGCCAACACCACCAAGGACCAGCAGACCAGCATCACTACAGCTGCCTCCACCTCCATCTGTGGCTGCCACCAGGTCAAGATACACCTCAGCACAAAGGCTCCACCACAGCCATCACCTTCAACCCAGCCAGCAAGGAGGTCTCGTGGAGGTCTCGTATAGCACTTGTACACACCACCTACACAGCAGCCCATGCACCATCACCCCCACCTACACAGCAGCCCTAACCTAACCCTTGACACTGTCTTGACATTTATAATGAATAGTTGGTTGAAAGTTCTGATGTTCAATTTTGTAAATAGTGAGATTTTCCAGTTTCTTATATTTATATAAATAGTTGGTTGAAAAAAACATATTTATAATAAATTGTTGGTTGAAAAAAAAAGGTTGAATGCTCAATTTGTATTTTTACACATCACATGAACCTTGGTATGTACTATGAAGTCATTATTCAGTCCTAATGTATCTCAGTCCCTGCTGTGGTGAAAGTAGAGTGATAAACACCTGTTTTACTCACAATTCGAATTACATTTTTTTCATTTTATTCATGAATTACACATTTATATACAGTGTAGTTCAAATATTTCACTGCTTTTGTGATCCTAAGACTTTGGTAACCAAATCTAAAACACCAAAACAATTCGATCACATGAGTAAATTTGTGTTTTCACAAGAGTTTTGAAGATTTTACGAAAATCGGATGTCATATTTTAAACAGTGCTCTAAGGTGAGTAATTTGCATATATAGCAATACCAGAGATTGTCCTGAACATTTTGATATTTAACACATGGGGTGCCATGTAAGAAGAAATACATTTAAAATGGGATTTAAGAAAACATCAACAATTCAAGAAAATACCCTTAGACTCCAGAGGGATCCTAGTACCATGAGTAGTACTAGGAGCCGGGGGAGCAATGGGAGTCTAGTGCCTTGCTCAAGGGCACCACGGCAGGGCAGGAGGTGAACTGGGACCTCTCCAAGTAGCAGTCCACACTCCATACTACTCCATAAATCTGTTCGGGGACTTGAATCGGCGACCCTACAGCTCCTAGTCCAAGCCCCTACTGACTGAGCCACTGCCGGACATTCATCTATAATATGTGACCTATGGCTGTGAGTTCAATTTAATAGCCAAATATTGTTGTGCGTCAATGTCCTCTACAATGATGCATGCACATTTTCTGATGGTGTCGTCTAAGAATTGTAACAAATCACTGTCAAACACACAAATCTAATTTATGATATGACAAGGTCATAAAATATGGTTACGGTTAGAATGGCCTTACCTTTTTCTTTTACATCTTGCATCTAGATATTTTTATGTGGATCATACTGGCATAAATAACCATTGTCCATCTTTAAACTGTCCAAAAATCTTGTTTGTTTGTCAAATGAGCTACTTTCCCACTGGACTAACCATTAACACCCACTAACATTGGGCTTTTGTCTTCAGTGGGAAAGGTTATAATAGGCATTCATTCCGTGGAATAATGTCTGTGCAGTAGTTACTGTATTTATCGAGCGACTGGCAGTTTTGGAAACAAAACACGCAGATGGTTAGATTCCTGAAGTAAAGACTATGATTATCTTGACATATTTAAAAATGGTGTTCTGCAAGATCAAATGTGTAAGCTGTTGCTAACCATGCTAGTGCATTGACAGTTGCTTAAAAAAAACGAGACTACTAAACTTTATCGCGCTGTCAACAAGTCTTTGGCTTAGCAGTGGTGACGGGCAGCCATGTGATGGTGACATTGATTGTTTATACCAGAACGTTAGCATTTTACTCCTGCCGATGTGCATTTAAGCTTAAACTATTATTGAAGTGGTGTTTACATGTGATAAGCCTGCTTAGCCAAATGAGCAAGTATCATAAACATGTCTTTGCCACGGATGTTATTTTCTGTTGTTTTTTATTCAAATTCTCTGAAATAGGCATCAAATGGCAGGCTCAAACGTCCTTGTTCAATTACAGCTGAAGGCATTTCAACCTATCCTGAAAGACTGCTTGCTGATATTCTACCTGTCACTAGAATTCCCCCTCAGGTCATTGTCACTAGAACCATAACGTAATTATCAATCATGTATCTCTTTCTCAGCACAAGTTTGTTTCACAAGGCTCACAGCTATGTCAAATCATTAACGATATATTTGGCAAAGAATCTGTGCCATCCACAGAGGAAATAGTGGGAATCAGAGAGGGCTTTTCTTCCGCCAGCCTCGGTATTTGCATGTATGTTCCTTTTGTTTATGAATCCTTGATATGCACCTTGTGAACCAGAATAACAAAGAGGGCCTCGAGTGGTTATTTTTCACACAGCCTTATTAATTACACACCGTCTATAAACATTAATTAAGGCTGTGAGCAACTTCGTATAATTATTTAAAATAGCCCTTGTCATCCTTTGTAGCGTGGCTTTCCAAAGGCAGACTCCAATATCTCAGAAGATCACTTATATATATTTATGTTTCAGTGTTAATATCGTCATTACTGAGCTACATCAATGAGGTCAGTAAATAAAAAACTGAGATAATATTAACATGCAAGATGAAAATGTAGTTTAAAAATGTGTAAAACGTTTCCAAAAGACGGACAAAACAGGGCACACAAAAATAAAAAGTTGTGCATCAGTTTTATTTCCTATGCTATGATATGCGGACTACAGAAAGACTTGGGGTACTTTACTTACTTACTTAAGTTCAAATTAACTTAGCTTTAACAGGGCTTGGGAGAAAGAAACTAGATCAACTAAAACCTTTGATATAATATTAAACCCAAACTAAACTAGGTATAGTTTATTTATGACTGTGGCATATTTGTATTTTGTGCCTCTACTGCAACATGTCTCCATGCTTTAATGTTCAAAAAGCTCTTTATTGTTCTCATTCTGCCTGTGCTGCAGCACCTCTTTTCACCCTCTGTCTGAAACCAGAGCCCAGTCTGCTCTGTTGGTTAGCTGTTTGGGTCTGTTGTGATTGGTCAACCACTTATAGATGTGTCGGAAATGTCCCACTCCTTAGCATATCATGTATAATGTGTTGGAGCGCTAGCCGATAGAAGCGCGAGTGTTACATAGTGATGTTATGGAAGTTAACAAAGTCCAAAGATATGTTAGCCTTTGCAGATGATTGACCAGTACAAAAACCTATATAGCACACTACAGGAAAGGGAAAACCCCAAAAGGCATAATAGGGGTGCTTTAACCCCTAATTTCTACGGTAAGCCTGTCTATGGTATTGAAGAAGAAGATATACTTTATGAATCCCTTACAGCAGTGGTTCTCAAAAAAAATTCAATAATGTATCCCCTTTGAAAAAAAAATTCAGCCAAGTACCCCCTGATCAGCGCAAAAACTATTTGTTAAGGAAAACATGCCTATATAAAGAGATATATTCAGCGAGCTGCACGAGGCTGACGGGCTGTCAGGAGAGGGAGAGGAAAAGAGAGCACCCCGTTTATTTTTCCCATTTTATTATCCAGAATTACTGTATACCTTTGAATAAAGTAGTTAATCTACTATTAGTAGTTTGTTTAAATGCATTACTTATGTTGTTTTTTTCATTAACATAAAATAAATCTCACGTACCCCCTGCAGTACTCCAACGTACCCCTAGGGGTCCGCGTACCCCCATTTGAGAACCTCTGCCTTACAGGGACATTTCTTTCCCCACTCTGTTGTGTTTACACACATTACACACACAGGGGAGGATATACATGCACACACACAACCACATGCAGATAGGAGAGGTGGCAGAGAAGCTGGCGCCAAGGGAGCAGTTTCGAAGTTAGGTGCCTTGCTCAAGGGCACTCCAGCTACCAGCTCACTTCATATTCATTTATTTTTGGTCCGATCGGGACGTGAACCGGCGACCCTTCGAAGTGTATGTACAGATGTAGCGCTTCGTTTCAGACGCCTACCCGGGCGGGTCCGTGATCGGCACGGGGTGGGCCCCTGCTGAAAAGGAAAACCCCCCCGCAGGACTTGAAACGCCCCCTTGATAAATACATTTAATTATAATGAAACCAGCAGCAATGGATCATGGATCCACCAGGGGGAGCCGTGAAAAGCTGCCACACTGGAACTCATGTGAAATAAACAGCTGATCTACAGGGATCTGATATAGCGGATATTTGTTAAGATCCATATATGTCACGGATAGGATCACATTCTGTGCTTAAGTAAGAGACATGTAATCATTTACTAAACATCACCATGTTTTTATTTAACAAAATAATGTTTAATTCACATTGGCGTAAGTACAAAACCATCGCTATGTTTTTAGATCAGGAAATGCATCCAGGGTCAAACAAACGATGTTCGATCGTGATCCTCGCGATCATTTAATGTATCATATGTTCGCGAGTTGAAATGAATGCACTACATTTAATCCACGTGAGTTTACAACAACGACAATAATCGCTTTGTTTTTATATCACATCCGACGCAGCGGCTCTCTACCGATCATCCTAATCCCACGGGCAAACAATAATATGTACAGTGTTCATAGTTTACTGTATTATTAGTGTCTAATATTACTGCTATAATAATCACACATTGAGTTGTTGAAATCAGACCGTCGTTTTTTTTAAACGCTCTGAAGGAAACGGCAGCTCTCAGGTGATCAGCTGTGTGTTTACACAATAACATATGCATAGTAATTTAATACCTTCCAACACACATTGTAAGCTCTGTTCTGTTTCATATGAGTGTTGAGAGCCGTATCCACAAATCTACTAATTTTGCAGGTCGCCTTATTATATAAAACACATGTAATAACATGTTATGTCATTCGATTATGCTAAAATGCCAAGGCATGTATTAAACTAAAACTGGAATGAGGTTGATTACAAATGGGAACAAACATTTTATACAGAAATAACACAAAATTAACACATCTATGAAAGGTAGCATTGAAGCTGTTGTGAAGGCTCATGATGAAGGGCACTGCATGTTGACTTTTCACTTTTCTGCTCCTATGAAAATAATACATTCATACAGGCAGATTCTTTGAAGCTATGTGATTAAAGTGACTTGCTAACTGAATTGCTCTTGGCACAAAGTATTTGACAGCGCATTCATTTTAATACGTGTGTCTAAACATGAAAAGGATTCATAACCCTGGGAATGTGGCCCTCATGTATACAAAGCCTACATTTCCAATTGCTTCTCGAGAACTGTTAAAGCCAAATGCGAAGCTTATGGGCAGAGGACACACACTGCAAACAAGACAGGAGGAATGTATATGAGAAACGTCTATTGGGAGTATGTGTAAATAAACCTTGGGGCTTGAATTTTCCACGGCTCCAGTGTGTAATTTAACCCAGACAGAAATCCATAAATGTGACAAATGAAGAAATGATGAGGAGTGATGCCTCTACCTGTGTTATAACCACTGAACTGTACGAGGCCTCTCCATTTATCATCCTGTTCTGAAAAACACACTGAAGAATTCTGTGTCAGGGAGAGAGCAGATGGTTAGTTTGAACATATTGCACTACTCGCAGGTGTATAACAGATATATTAATATTGGATCATTTATACTACCTAAATGTATTTCAGTTCTCAGTGGTTTTCTTTGTCAGAGAACTGACACTTCAATATTGTTATTTTATAATTTAACTTGCTGAAAACCTTTAATGAGCAAAATAAATAAAACATATCTTACAGATTTATCCAGAAATATGGATTGGGTTGTCATCATTAAGTACTCTGATGATACTGCAACAATATCTCTGCTCAGTAACACAGAGGACCCTGAGCTGCACCAACAGGCTGTAAATCAGGTGGTCGAGTGGACTGATAGCAATGCTCTTGAGATCAACACCAAGAAAACTGAGGAAATCGTTTTTGGCTCACCATCTGACTCCCATAAAGTCCCCATTGTCAGCCATATAGATGAAATCAAGCAGGGAGTTTCATACAAATACTTGGGTGTAATGATTGACCATCTGCTGTCATGGAAAGAACAAATTGAATATCTGTGCAAAAGGACAAAACAAAGAATTAATTTTCTCCGCCGCCTTAGGTCTTTTGTGGCGAGCAGAGAAGTTATTCTGTTGTTCTTTACGTCTGTGTGATCTTGTCTACTCTACAGTACTGCAATACTACCTGGTACAAGTGTTTATCAGCAGCTTTATAATCAAAACTGCTCCACCTGTTGAAAAGCTGCTCAAAGATTGTTGGTCAACCCTGTCAGAGACTCTATGATTCAGCCTATCACAACAACCTAGTGAGGCTGTCCAACAACATCATCTCTGACCCAAACCATGTTCTGAACAGCGAATATGAACTTCTACCATCTAATCGGAGATACAGGGTCCCACGATCCAATAAGGTCAGACTGAAGCATTCCTTTGTGCATCGGTCAATCCTCACAGTAAATACAGAGATAAATCCCAGATCAAATGCACGCTAAAGGGTCTTTGAGCATGTTTTCTTGCAGTGATTATGTTGTTATGTAATGTTGTTTATTTTTCATGTGTCTTGATATTTGTCTGTTGATGTTACACATGGAGCTGCTGTGATGCAAGTCAAATTTCAGACTTGATCCGACCATTACAGTATTATCGTATAACTTGTGTCGATTAAGTCAGTGAGCAGGGGTTATTTGTACCGAAAACATATTTAAATCAGATGATCACCATCAGACTCAGTGTTGTGATGTTGCGGACAATGGATTACAGGTAGGTAGGTCTCACGGTGGCAACCAGACGAGCAGAGAAAATAGCCAAACTGACTCCCTGAGGGCTACAGCCCCCTAGTGTAGTCCAAATGTAATACGTGAGTGCTGCAGGTGGCAGATTTATGAATGTGCTGGCGGAGAAAATTCTCAGTTTTTGAAGGAAGCCCAGTTTCTTGTACTAAAATGTCTTTCAGAGTGGCCAATGACGTAATTGACAGACAAGCACGTTGTGGTACCACCAATAGCCACTATGAATTCATTTAACATCCATCGCACTTCCTGGGGGCTTGATCCGGACAGAATCAATGTTGTCTGTAAGATTTTATATTGAAAGGAAACGTTATGCCGTTAGATCACAAAAAAGGTTTCGGCAAAGGTGCACGGCTAATAAACACCATGAATTTGGAAAGGTAATATAATATTCCATGTGGCAAGATTGAGAACCACGGATATGAGGAAAGAAAACTGAACTGTTTTCATCAGTGATTACTCAGTTTCATAGTGAGCCAGCCTGCACAAGTCCTCATAGTTTAAGTTACACCTGTGCTTTTCTAACTATAAAAATGTCAGCTGTGAGAAAGGTCTATTACTAACTCAATACAGTTTGAGAGGGTCTGTGTCCAAAATCACTCCTGCATGAACTCATTCACTACTCACTTTATAATACCAGCACTATTTTACTCTTTGTGAGTATTCAAATTAAATGTTGCACAATTATGAATCATAATTGTTGTTATGAATGATTAATGTAATAGGTGATGGGACATTTCCTATTACATTATTGTGGGATACTATGCTTTGAGGCACAAATGCAGTAAACTCTCTGGAACACAGCATGAGAGCACAAATGTACCACTCAAGTACGAGGGAGACATCAAGAGAGATTTTGGATCCAGCCTGGGAGATACTGGGTGTTTCTCAATCGTGAGGATGCTGGCTTGGTAGTCGCATACTTCCAAGTCACGGCTTCGGAAAACGAAGAAGAATGGAACAACCTAACAAGTGTGCCACTCTCTCTAACTGTTTCAACATAAACTGTACCGAAAATAAATACCTCACGATGTCTATCTAATTATTACGGAGCCCCCTAGGGGACATGGAGAAAAAAAAAAAAAAGATTTGGAAAAAAAAAAAAAATGTAACCTTTGCGAGATCTCGCAAAACCCCTTTGCGAGATCTCGCAAAACCCCTTTGCGAGATCTCGCAAAACCCCTTTGCGAGATCTCGCAATACTTTCCATTTAGTACTTCCTGGTCAGTTCGGCTGCTACGGCAACACAGAAACAACAACAATGGAGTGGTTCATCGATTTTACTTTGAGCTTGGCCTCGAATATATAGATATAACATCAGTGCTTGGCAATAGGCAGTGGTGTAGTGGCCGTTGGACGCGGGGGTACGCCGTACCCCCACTTATTTGGAGCATGATCTGTTTTTTTTCAATAGTCTAATAAATATAAAATCATTGCCAGTGTTATCAGTTGCAAGTGTGTATTTGTTGTAATAATGATAAATACATAATACATTTCACAATAATTATAATAAGAAATAAAAACGATTTCCTTAAAAAATTATGATTCGTCATGGCTCGTGACCCCGCTGCGAGCTGGGGGTGTGTCAGTGACACACCCCCAGCTCGCCGCCCGCCGATTTTGCGGCAGCTCTTTCCCTCAAGAACGCTCACGAAAAAGCTCTATAATGGCAGAAAAACATTTTTTACTTGACTTATTTTCTAAAAAGAATATAATTCACAAGAAGAAAGAGGCTAGCAGCACCGAAGCTACAAGTGAAGCTGCTACTACATCATCAGAAGAGCCGCCTGAAGACGTGGATAATTCTAGCACTAACGTTAACATTAGCTGCGCTAGCAACGTTCCCCTGTCTAGCTCAAGCTCAGCTGTCCCAGAGGTATGGACGGAGGAGATGTGGCGGAGGAAACAAGAGTGTGTGTGTGTGTGCGTGCGTGCGTGCGCGTACGCGCAATGTAGGCTAGGTCTAATCAGAATAATTTCAAGTCCAGATTCAATGTTGTTTGCATAAGTAGGCTATATTTGTTTTCAGAGAGAGAGAGAGAGAGAGAAATACTGTAGTTTATGCAATGTAGGCCTATACATTGTTTATGTAATTGATGTGCCAGTGTGTCCATGGTTTTGAGTCTGTGTGTGTTGAGCGCAGCGCCGTCTGCTTTTTGCAGTACAGTAACTAAAGTAGGACTAAGCATACCAGTAGTTTCTGTGGACCTGTCTGCCCGTTTTGTGAATGCACTGCGCACGTGCGCACTTGTGTGGCATTGTTTGGAGCTAATTAAAATAGCGTCCCCCCAGTAAAAAAATCCCCACTACACCACTGGCAATAGGCATGGGTTTCACACATAGACTGTATATATAAAGGGTTTCACATAAGTGAAGACACCTCAAGAGAACGCTCAGAGCGAGGGGACATGCACATCCCTCTGAGCTGAGTTATTGACAGATTCAAATTTCGCGGATCAATAACTCATGAACATAACGTTGTATAAATACAAACAACATGACTTTACAATCATAGCAAGGTAGACAACGAGCTCCAGAGTCGTTTTTATCAGAACAGTTCGATACGCGCCGTCATCCGAGCTAAACATCAATAATTAGTCACAATCTGCAGCTGGAGGAGGGAGAGGAGTGCTTAGGGACCGTCTACCAACTGCAAAGGGGTTTTGCGAGATCTCACAAAACATTTTATTTTTATTTATTTTCAAATAATTGTTTTTTTCTTCTCCATGTCCCCTAGGGGGCTCCGTAAATTATGAACTTGCTTTACTTTCACGGAACACATTTTTGGTGATAACAAATGTAACAAAGTAACATATTTACCAACACATGTTCTACTCCACTACATACTTACATTTAAATGTGTGCTGCGTCGGTTCAGCCATTCTCCACAAGGGTTTTTGAAATTGGTCCGTGCGCAAAGCATTGTGGGCATTTTAAGGACGCGAAGTCTACCCATGTGCAGCCTCTAAATTTCCCCCAAACCAAGGATGCGGCTTCGGTGGAATTCCAAGTATGCTGGAGATTGGAACAGTCCTTCGGCGGCACTCGATGAGGTAGCATCCTTGAAATATTGGCTTGGAAGCCAGCATCCTCGAGATTGAGAAACGGCCACTGACTACCACCAGTTTTCAGTCGTTAACAGCTAACGAGCTAGCTGCTAGAAAAGTGAAGTAATAGATGGAGTATTTTAGAGAAAGACTTACCAACAACCAAATAACACTATCTTCCCTGAGCATCAAAAGCAGATGTAAAAACACATTAATCAAAAATAATGTTTTATTTTGTAGTTTTTTTTTCGAATTAAATTACCTACAGCTTAATTTGGCTGACAAGGTTCAAGGTTCAAGGTTTTTATTTTGTCATAGCTACAGTGTAGTTATGACGATGACAATCTTAGGTCACAGGCTCCTCCAACAGTGCAACACAATAAAACAGAATATAGTGCAAGAAAATAGTAAATTCAAAAATATTTAAAAAAAGTGAAATAGTGCAATAAGAGTCTATATGCAAGTTATTGGAATATGATATATTAGATAAATAGATAAATAATTTCTAAGTAGCAGATCAATGTTATCGATGTTATTTCAACAGTTCAGGTGTTTAACAGATGTTGTTTAGCAGTCGTATTGCCTGTGGGATGAAACTGTCCCTGAGTCTGGTGGTATTAGTCCGGATGCTTCGGTACCGCAGAAAGAACAGTTTGTGGCTGGGGTGATGGGGGTCTTTTATAATCCGGAGGGATTTCTTCCTGAGCCGCTGGGAGTAAAGGCCCTCCATGGATGGCAGCTCCGTCCTGGTGATGTTCTGTGCAGTTTTCCGTCTCGTCGCCATCTGTGATCTGGCCGATGACGGTCGTGTCTTCAGCAAACTTCACGATGGTGGTGGAGCTGTGTGTGGCCACGCAGTCGTGAGTGAACAGGGAGTAGAGGAGAGGGCTGAGCACGCAGCCTTGAGGGCCTCCGGTGTTGAGGATCAGGGTGGAGGATGTGATGTTTCCCACCCACACTGCCTAGGGTCTGCCCGTCAGGAAGTTCAGGATCCAGTCACAGAGGGCGCTGTTGAACCCGAGGTCTCTGAGCTTGATGACCAGCTTGGAGGGCACAATGGTATTGAATGCTGACCTGTAATCAATGAACAGCAGTCTCACATATGTGTTCCTCTGGTCCAGGTGTGAGAGGGCAGTGTGGATGGTGTGGGCTATGGCGTCGTCTGTGGACCCGTTTGCTCTGTAGGCAAACTGCAGGGGGTCCAAAGAGTCAGGGAGGGAGGAGGTGATGAAGGTTTTGACTAACCGCTCAAAGCACTTCATAATGACGGAGATACAGGGGGGCAAAAAAGTATTTAGTCAGCCACCAATTGTGCAACTTCTCCCACTTAAAAATATGAGAGAGGCCTGTCATTTTTATCCTAGGTATATCTCAACTATGATGAGAAAAAACAAATCCAGAAAATCACATTGTCTGATTTTGAAAGAATGTATTTGCAAATTATGGTGGAAAATAAGTATTTGGTCAATAACAAAAGCTCATCTCAATACTTTGTTATATACCCTTTGTTGGCAATGACAGAGGTCAAACGTTTCCTGTAAGTCTTCACAAGGTTTTCACACTGTTGCTGGTATTTTGGCCCATTCCTCCATGCAGATCTCCTCTAGAGCAGTGATGTTTTGGGGCTGTCGCTGGGCAACACAGACTTTCAACTCCCTCCAAAGATTTTCTATGGGGTTGAGATCTGGAGACTGGCTAGGCCACTCCAGGACCTTGAAATGCTTCTTATGAAGCCACTCCTTCATTGCCCGGGCGGTGTGTTTGGGATCATTGTCATGCTGAAAGACCCAGCCACGTTTCATCGTCAATGCCCTTGCTGATGGAAGGAGGTTGTCACTCAAAATCTCACAATACATGGCCCCATTCATTCTTTCCTTTACACGGATCAGTCGTCCTGGTCCCTTTGCAGAAAAACAGCCCCAAAGCATGATGTTTCCACCCCCGTGTTTCACAGTAGGTATGGTGTTCTTTGGATGCAACTCAGCATTATTTCTCCTCCAAACACGTCGAGTTGAGTTTTTACCAAAAAGTTCTATTTTGGTTTCATCTGACAATATGACATTCTCCCAATCCTCTTCTGGATCATTTAAATGCTCTCTAGCAAACTTCAGACGGGCCTGGACATGTACTGGCTTAAGCAGGGGGACACGTCTGGCACTGCAGGATTTGAGTCCCTGGCGGAGTAGTGTGTTACTGATGGTAGCCTTTGTTACTTTGGTCCCAGCTCTCTGCAGGTCATTGACTAGGTCCCCCGTGTGGTTCTGGGATTTTTGCGCACCGTTCTTGTGATCATGTTGACTCCACGGGGTGAGATCTTGCATGGAGCCCCAGATCGAGGGAGATTATCAGTGGTCTTGTATGTCTTCCATTTTCTAATAATTGCTCCCACAGTTGATTTATTCACACCAAGCTGCTTACCTATTGCAGATTCAGTCTTCCCAGCCTGGTGCAGGTCTACAATTTTGTTTCTGGTGTCCTTTGACAGCTCTTTGGTCTTGGCCATAGTGGAGTTTGGAGTGTGACTGTTTGAGGTTGTGGACAGGTGTCTTTTATACTGATAACGAGTTCAAACAGGTGCCATTAATACAGTTAACAAGTGGAGGACAGAGGAGGCTCTTAAAGAAGAAGTTACAGGTCTGTGAGAGCCAGAAATCTTGTTTGTTTGTAGGTGACCAAATACTTATTTTTCCGAGGAATTTACCAATTAATTCATTAAAAAACCTACAATGTGATTTCCTGGATTCTTTCCCCCCATTCTGTCTCTCATAGTTGAAGTGTACCTAGGATGAAAATTACAGGCCTCTCTCATCTTTTTAAGTGGGAGAACTTGCACAATTGGTGGCTGACTAAATACTTTTTTTCCCCACTGTAAGTGCTACTGGGTGGTAGTCGTTGAGGCTGGTGATTATTGTTTTTTTGAGGACAGGAACGATGGTGGAGTGTTTGAAGCATGTGGGCACTACAGACTGCAGCAGGGACCTGTTGAAGATGTCTGTGAACTACAGTAGAGATGTTAAGATTCACCGATTTGCATCGGTGCACCGGTATAAACGTTCAAGATGCGAGTGCACCGGTTGAAAGAGTGCACATCGGCTACAGTTTGGGTTGAACCGGGTTGAACTCGCGATGCATCGATTGCGTAGCGTCTTCCCCTCATCTTGTCAATGCTCAGCAGAGACGATCTTTGATATTTGCTTCGCCACTACGGAGGCCGAGAGTCTCAGTTATCAACACACATGGAAGTTGAGGAGAAAGAGAAACACAGCGCACTGAAAAATACCTACAAATCAAACGTTAGACAACACTTCGGATGTTTCAAGAAAGACGGTGTAATAGTCCTTTATGCTATATAGTTGACCGCAGGTCATGGAGAGTAATAAGGTATCCGTAGACCTTTGTATGAGGTATCTTTATTACTTATATATACAGGTCTACAGCATAGACTCTATATATAAGGTCTACAGCCATGATACGTAGATCCGTCCTAGATGTGGGCTTGCATACACACAGTATCACTCCGCAGCCGCACCCCATCAGTAACGTCCTGATGGTATATGTGTGCGGCACTATATACTACAGACGGTCAACTTGAAAAATCGCTCGCAAATTGTTAACGATGCCGAGCCGCTTTAAAGTACACAAGTAGTACGAGGAACTTAGCGACGCACATAAAGAGGCAACATGGGGTCTGCGGCTGAAAAGAGAAACCTGAAAGTTAGACATGAGTTAAATCACTCAGTGAGGTGTTCTGTCAGAGAGAGTGGTGTTTAGTTTACAGCAGCCTGTGACGGCCAATAATAATTTAAATGTCTTCCTTACTGTAAGCAGTTATGAAATACCTGTTTGTGAAAGGTTATTTGTATTCTTTATTGTTCATATAGAACCCACTGCTTTCTGCTCACTGGTGAGTCAGCCTATGAATGAGTGTTAAGCACATCAGGCTGGCAGCTCTATGGGCATGGCACTGTGGTAGCTGTTATTTGCACATTGTTAATCATGAGCAATGCATCCTTACATTGTTTAACTGTGAGGTGTTATACAATTGTACTGTACTCTGGAGAGCTTTTAAAGGTAAACAAATAAACGGCATGATGGGATGTGCAGTACCAAATATGTAAAGCACTTTTTTGTTAATGTATGATTTGCTGCATATAAGGAATAAAACAAAAATCCTCAGTCGTACCAAATTGAAGTATCATTATTTTTGCATCGTGTTGAATCGCATCGTATCGCACCGAATCGCATAATGTTGAATCAAATCGTATCGAACTGTATCGCAACAGGGGTGAATCGTATCGTATCGCATCACCTGGTGTTTCAAATGTATCGTTAATGTATCGTATCGTGGCAACGTATCGAGATGCGCATCACATCGGCCTCAGTGATGGAGATGCACATCCCTACTGTGAACACCTCTGCCAGCTGAACTGCACACACCCTGAGAACACGGCCAGGGATGCCATCAGGTCCAGGAGCCTTGTGTGGGTTAACCCTTTGAAAGGATTTGCACACATCTGCCCTGTTTAAAGATCAAATGCAAAGCTTCCAAATATGTTACATTTTTATAGAAATGTTGTTTTTAAGACTGCCTGTATTTTTATTTAATTTAAATCGAGATAATACACCGGAAAAAAAAGCTTTTTATTGATACAAAACTCGACCCAAAGCGTGACGTCATTTTTGTCAGTCTCTGGGCCAAATATCCCGACTCGGCAGTCTCGTGCGCTGTTCACATGTCAGCGGTGTTTTTCTAAAAGAAAACTCTGAATTATATCTGCGAAATCACGCAAAACATGGGTTATTGTTTTGCTTTCGGATGTACGAACGGTGCGGGATCTGGGAGAATTTTTCATTCATTTCCCCAAGACAAAATCATCCGCCGAAACTGGATTAGTTTAGTGTATCGTGTTGGCTGGCAGCCGACAAAATGGAGCAAGTTGTGCTCTTACCACTTCGCGTCTGATGCATACGATGTTGATCCTTCCATCGTCAAGTCTGTTGGTGGAGAAGCATTTAAAGTACATTGGAGGCTGAAATCCGGAGCCGTCCCCTCCATATTTGAGCACAAAAAAAAAACGAAAGAACGAAAGAGCCGGGCAATGCAGAAACGCCAAATAATTGAGGTAAACACATTTTGATTTGATTTCAAAGCGCACAGAGCACAGAGCGGACAGCAGATAACGGAATTGCAGTTTTATTGCTTATAGATTATCAGAACATTTCAAAGGGGACACAGCCCCATTGGATATTAACCTATGGATTAACTACATCATCGTTTTTATCGTTTTAATGCCATTTTAGACCAGACAAAGAGGAAGGTAAGCCATGTTAGCCTAGCTCATGTTAGTACCTAGCGCCACTTGTTTTGATGTACGTTTTTAGTGATAACCTCGCGAGTTTGTATCTTTCAGTGTTGAGGTGGGCACCGTTAGATTCTGTGTCTTTACGATCATAAACAATGTGTTGGATGTGGAGCTAGGATAAGTAATAAGGGAGCTAAGAGTGATTTTCGGTGCAGTAATAGGTTAGCATTTTTTGCTCGTTAGCATTGTGTTTTTTTTTTTTTAAATAAATGAAAAAGATCAGTTAAATGAGTTTTTTCCCGTTATATGGATATAAAATATTCATAGTTTATTAAATATTAAGGTTCCTTAGACGTCGTTTTCTGCAAATGACGCGATTTCGGGTCCGTGGGGCCTAACAGGATAACAGAGTTTGTTTTATTTTTTTTATTCACAACAGTTGTATTTAGATGGAATGAATACCTATAGTGATAATTCAAAGTAATACAATGATTTTTACAGTGAAAAAGTTCAAATGGAACTGATGGTTCCCAAATTACCCAGAGGTGAGTCCGCCTGGACTTTATTTTTCTAAACCTCTCTAAAAAGGTCAAATTTCACTTGTTTTGCATCAATCTTGATACAGGGTACTTATTATATGTTATAGTTTGGAACAACATACTCCAGACATACTCAACATACTCCAGATCTTGGGTGGCCTCCGACTCAGAATCAGACATGATAACGAAACTAAGTTGTACTATCGGCGGAAGCAGCTGTGAGCGATAAGCCAGGTGGAAATATGTTTGTACACTCTGACGTCACGCAACGCCATCTTGCAGAGACGAGCGGCTGAGAAATAAATCGTCGGACTTGGTGTTGGGGGTTGAACAAAATAAATATTGCGCATTGCCAGACGCATATTATCTCCGATTTTAATACTGCAATATCTTAGATAGTGTTGTAGCTATATGATTTCGATTTTACTGGCAATTATAAAAAAATCTTTGCATTTGATCTTTAAAACAAAAGGGCAGGGCCCCTGGTCCTTCTGTGCCTCCCCAGCCTGGCTGCTCTCAGATCGTGCAAAAAAACTGTTCATCTGGGAGAGATACACACGCAGACAGTCCTGCAGCACCCCCCGCTGCTCCTTTGTAGTCTGTCATTGTTCTTAGTCCCGCCCACATGTTCTTGGTGTTACAGCCTCTAAAGTCAGCCTCCACTTTTTCTCTGTATTGTCCCTTTGCACTGCTGATAGCTCTCGGGAGTTCATATCTAGATTTCCTGTACACCTCCAAATCTCCAGCCCTGTGCGCGATTTCAGATGCCACGCACCTTGCCGTTTATCCAGGGCTATTGATTCGGGAATGTTCGTACAGAAACCTTCGATACCACGTCATCAATGCATTCCCCAATGTAGCAGATGACCGTGTCCGTGGGTGTGTTGATCTTGTTGTCCTGAAAAACAAACTCCACTCCGTAGATGCAAAGCAATCCTGCAGTGCTGATTCTGAGTCCTCACTCCATCGCTGTCCCGTTTGAGTTTCTGTCTGTAAGCAGTCAGCAGCAGCGAGATGTGGTCTGATTTGCCAAAGGGAGGGTGAGGGCGAGCCCTATATCCATGTCGAAAAGGGGAATAAACATGGTCCAGTATGTTTCCCCCGCGAGTCGGGCAAATGATGTGTTGGTAGTACTACGGCAGGACCTTCTTTATGTTAGCGGTGTTAAAATCCCCGGCCACAACAAACGCCGCCTCTGGCCGTGTCGATAATCCCAAACAGCTGATCGAGTGCCGTGTTATTGTTGGTTTGCGGCGAAATATACACTGCTGTACAGTGGCGAGCCGTGACTTTTATACCTAGGCCCTCTGACCCCCCCCCCCCCCTTCCCTCGAAAAAAAAGAAGAGATATTACGTCACAGCGTATACTTCAGCGGAATATCAAAACAGCGGCCCGTGGTGCAAAACGCATCAATGACAGCGACCCTCTACCACACAAAACAACATGATTTATATAAACACCTATCATGACAGGGCACCCACAGCCAAGTAACAATTACAAATGAATGAAGTCGGCACGGCGGCCCGCATTGAAAATGACTTAGGCCTACCTTTGATGATCAAATCACTTAAACACAAAGTCCATCCTCCTGTCCTTTTGGATGAAGCACTTGCGGGTCATTCAGCCACTCCAGTTTATCATTGTAACTCAATCTTGAAAATGACTCGGTTAATAATTTCGCAACGATGTCATCACTATCACTGAAGTGAGCCATCATGAACGAACTTATGCTAATTATAAATCTATCGATCATAAATCTATCGATTAGATTTATGATTCGAAAATAATAAAAGTAGGGTAGACATGTGGATATTATCCGGCTGAACAAAACGTGCAAATCTAACAGGTTCGTTTTCCACAGACCTTATTTCGAGCTATTTTCCAAAATCCTATGGAGAAATCCCATTGCTTTCTGTCGAGGGAATCCGAGAGGCAGAATTCGAAGGATTTATTTCTTTGGAAATATTATTTTAAATACAATTAAATCAAGTTATTTTGGTAAAACTAATGAAAAATGTAACAACAAAAAAATATAAAAAATGTTTTCAAATATTATTTTTTAGAATATCTTAGGCCCTCACAGAGGGCCTAGAGCAGGGGTCTTCAACTAAAATTCAACGAGGTCCAGTTAGAGAAAATCTCCCCATGCAAAGGTCCGGAACATCAAAATGTCTAACTTGCTTCATGAATTAGTGTGATATATATTGAAGTGACCTGTAGCTTTATCAACGTCCGCATGTAATCAACAACTGACTGCCAATCAAATAAAGTACAATTCAAAAACAACAATATTTATTGTCAATTAACATTGAACTATACAGGAAATACTGTGGATATGTGTAATGTTCCTCTCGGGCTGCATTTACAAATAAAATAGAGAAAATAAATAAAATAGCTTTTGAAAATATGTGCATCTTAAAAGTGCTTAATTTTAGATAAATAAAATAAAGTGTGGCAGCAGCTTGAGAGTCCCTTTTTCTTTGTTAACCGTTTCACATCATGACTCAACAGTTTCAGACGATTATAGAACAATATCAGTCTTTACACATCATAACAATTTAACAGTTTTAAAGTTTCTCTTTCTTTCCCTCTTATATTGCAGTCCCTCACTCACTTTTTAAAATTCAGTGTAAGAATTGAGCTCGAGCTTGTCCTGCCAGGAGTTTGTAAATCTGGGCCGACATGGAGACAGGGCTATTCTCATACACATGCAGGTGCTCATTGGTTACAGTGATGCAAACACAGGTATGGTGAAAAAGAGAGAACTATTCGAAGCAGAAAAAAAACAGCGTAATATACCATCTGACAAAGGCCTGTGCTATAATGCTTCAATTAACTGGCTATTCTTTATAATATACTCAGATCAATAGGAGACAGAGATGTTAAGTTACAAATCAAGGGTTTTTATTATTATTTACAGCAGGGGTGGGGAACCTTTTTCCTTTCAATTTTTACAACATCCTCCGAGGGTTGTACAAATGATTGAACTCAACCTCTGCTTAAAAAAACTAAAATCACAGCCCATTCATTTGGCCTTTCTTTCATGCTGTGCAAAGAAAAAGCAACCTCTTAATTCAGATATCCCACCATGACTCACACATGCATGCATGCATGTGCATGGTGTGGCATGACCACCAACACAGAAAGATATGGACACAAGATGTGTGCAAATGTATTTAGTATCCTATCCATCCTCTAGGGGGGTCCGGGGGCATGCTCCCCCGGGAAGATTTTTTTTTTTAAATATTGAAGTTAAAAGCATCAATCTGGTACACTTCGAGAGCAACCTTAAGAGATCTATGGATACATCTCTCAACACCCATATGAAACAGAACTGTAAGCATATTTTTTTTCTTTTTGGATATTTTACAAATCACTCCCATTTTAAACTCTATTCTTGTTATTTTTAACAACTTTTTTGTTACTGTCATATAGTATTTTATACCTGCTTTTCATTTAGTCTCATTAATAACTATATTGATCATATCAAGGTGTGCCTTAACTTCACTGAGCTGAGGTTATTTGAGCCTCTCAGGAGAGAGCTCTCTTCCACCTGGTTGTAGAAAAGCGCTTTAAATTCGTTAGCATAGCTAGCTAACCAGATGATAATAACAGATCGCCACTGTGCTTACAACTAAAGACACAGCCACGCAAACACTGCGGCATGTGTACGGCTCCTTATGGGTATTGCAATATTTTAAGGGCTGGAGCGGCGTTCCGGTGCTCTCTGTCAGCACTCCTTTCAGACGAGACATATACCACGTGAAGACAAGTTACGTTCGTGTTGTGTTCAAGGAACCTGTCCTTGGCCAGGAAAAACAGACACTCACTTGTTTAATTATTTTTGCGGTCTAGATTTCTTCTTCTTTTTTGAAGTGAGAAGTTGTCCGTCAGTCGGACCCCCCCCACCCCCAAAACGAAAACTCTTCGGTTCTCCACGAATTACACAAGTCACCCAAATCAGCGTTAAAAAAGTGGGAGGAGCCGAAAAATCCCCTATTAATGTATTGATTATAGCTCCGGGTCCGTATAGGTCAGCGTCCGGATCCGGAACGCGGTCCGCCTGTTGCCGACCCCTGGCCTAGAGGGCCCTGACGGCTCGACACTGCTGCTGTAATCACAACTGATGTGAATTCTCTCGGCAGGTGAAAAGCCCGGCATGTGATCATAAGGTGCTCTAAATGAGCGGAACAGTCCGAAGAAATAATCCTCACATCTGTACACCAGTTATTGTTAATCACGACACACTCCCTTACTTTTACCCGAGTTAACTGTCCGGTCCTGGCGAAAAATAGTGAAGCCGACTGGAACAATGGCGGAGTCCGGGATAGCGGGGTTGAGCCAAGTCTCAGTGAGAATGAACACGTTACAGTTCTTAAGGTCCCGTTGAAAAGCAATCCGACTTCTGAGTTCATCTAGCTTATTTTCAATCGATTGAACATTAGCCAGAAGAATACTCGGAAGAGGGGGTCGGTCTGACCAGCAGCCTGGCGCGGGACCCCCGCTTTGTCTTTCTCCTGCGTCTCTCAGGTAGGACAACAGGTAGCCATGGCGAATCTCCATTGTCTGTCGGTGGGCTATTGTACACAAACTTTCTCATGTGAAGAAGTTCCTCTCTGCTTTATTGTATAGCAGAGTTGGTGCGGTCGGCTTTCATGTTGCAAACCATGTTAAAAGCAAACGGCAAAAAGTAGATAAACACAAAAAGAATACGAAAACAATCTTCACCGGCAGTGATATTGAGGATCAGAGTCCTTATGTTGAAGTGTAGTCTAAATCAAATTATAGCTCATGCCATTTGAAGGTTGCACTCTTTTGAAGTAAAATCAATTAATTAGTCAGCCTTATTCCTGTCCAGTATTCTGTTTTTACCAAAGTGCATTGGTAAAACAATAGGATTTACATTTGATATGAACTACTTTTTAGGACAAAAAAGCAGTTTCCATTGCACCTGAACATAATGTGAAATACCAGAGCAACCTAAAGCCTTAAAGGTCATCTTTTATTCATTGATTGTTTTTTATTGCATACATTTTTATTCAATAAAATACCACTCCAGGTTTTGTAGTCCACCAGTAGTTAAGCAGAAATACCGGAGTTTACTGCTCATGGATCTCTTGACCCTGTCGACTGCTGTGCTGTGGCTTACAGAAGAGAACAGCAGGCCTGGGACCCTGGGACTTTGCAGAGGCCTGAATCCTGCAGCAGCCGGGTCCAGTACCTCCGGGGGTCTCTCTTCAATTACCACCCAGCTGTTTCTACAGCAGTGTGGGGATCAAGGCCACCTTGGCCCTCTTCTTCTACATCGACTCACCTCATAGTCTCACCCCACAGAGAGGATTTATGAGGTTTGCCTTTTAGAGATATGAACTGAAAAAAAAGGTAGTATTTAATTTAATTGCCCTCACTCAATATGTATATACATAAATTACATTACATACACAGTATAACTACTTTGTGGTGGTGAGTAGTTGCACCACATGCTCCAAAATGTCCATTATCTGCTCAAATAAACTCTGATCTTAGGTATGTGCATTTGTTTTTAGGGAAGTGTTCAAAATCAGAAGCATTGGGAGGCCATAGAGAGGAGGCAAACGGCAAATCAGGAAATATGAGTTAAGGTCGGAGCTCAGATAGATGGGACTGGCTGGATCACAGCCATGTAAGGTCCTGTAGGTGAGGAGCTGCCTGTCTGCCATAAGAGGAGGACCTGCCCTAATTGACTGATTTAGTGCAAATGTGTATAGTTGCCAAGGCTGGAATCGTTCACATCACCGAGGGAAAACGCAGCGAGAAACGGATCCAAGTAGGCTGCGGTAAAGATGGAATCTACCAAGAAAGCTGCGGCATCTGGGAAAGTGGTCATGGCAACAGTATTCAGGGTTTCATAGCAACCTGCAGAATATTGTTAAGGGAATGTCAGAGAATTTGGTCTCAATACCAAATGCATAATTCCAGGGTCAACTCTGTAACAGCCCTCATACCAAAATGCTGATTTGTCCCTCTAAAATGTTAAAGTGATGCCAGAAAACAATATTTATTTATTTACGTCGACAGCCCCATCTTGTATACAAGCGTCATGTTTTCGCGAGAATTTATATAATCTTATATACAAGATCAGCACCCTCATACTATATTTGTCTAGGAAAACCCCATATCATGCGAAAATCTGGGCTTTTCCCTCAAATATATTTGTACTGATAGAGAGCGGAATGGTAAGCTTATGGCACAACATTCTGTTACAGTTGTGTTGCTGGCCAACTGATGAAGTCCTTTAACTACAAGTTGCTCCCAAAGCTTTAGCCAATGGTGTGTGAATGTTAGCTGTTTCTGAAGCAAGTGGCACATTGCTCAGTATGAATGAGGTGTATATAATAACTTTTGAGTGTAAAGAGCTTTAGTGGTCGCGAATACTGGTTGAAGTGCTATATAAATATATTCCATTTACCATTCCAATTATTTTCAATGGCTCTTTGAGAGGAATTAAAAAATCTAAAACAGTAGAGTTGTGACCCATATAACTAGCAAGAAAGCTCCTTAAAGCTTATGATGAACCGCATTTAACTATTTTCACATACAACTAGTTTTTGTGATACCTTATTAAAACAAAAATAACATATTTTAATAGATTGAAAGGTCTCCTATCATGCAAAATGCACTTTTTGATGTATTTTCCCCCCGGTGTGTCAGGGAACTCACCGTACCCACATCTCTAAAAACGGGGGTACAACGGAGCTGATCCAGGTTTGCTGCCGATATGACGTAATATCGGAAATGTGGGCTGTATTTACACCCACGGCCCTATCAGAAACGTCGCTATCAGAAACAATGCGCTACATGTTTTTGTACGTAATATGGTCATTGTTTACATTAGCAAGCATCGCTAAAGGCCCTGACACACCAAGCAGTCACCAGAGGACTAGCCGACGCTGAAGTCGGCTGTTGCCTGGCCGTGTTCTCCTGCGTTTTGGCCATGTGTCGCACGGGAACACACCGCACCGACTTCAGTGCGTGAGTGGCAATAACTCTCCTTACCAACAGGCGGCGGTAGTGTGTATTCGTCATTCAAAAGAGGCAACAACCGGAAGACAGAGAAGAAGAAGAGTATCTTTTCTCCGTAATATCATACAGAGCTGGCCTCTCCTGGATCAAGGTGATGAGCAGGTCTTCGTTTGCATCATTCCAGATCGCCATGATGAGATGAAAATGAATAGCAGTCTGTGTGTGCCTTCTTAAATCGTTTGTTTACGTCCCTCACTTCCGCTTCGCTTCTCATGCACTGATTTGCTAGCTGAATAGCCAATCAGAGTGATTATTTGGTCCGACTGCCAGACCCGATGCATGGCCGATTCAACATGTTGAATCGGCCATGCATCGGGTCTGGCAGTCCAAATAAGGCGTGTCACGTTCGACGGTGCGGGACACACCAACCTGACTACGGCGCCGCGAATGCCCGACAGCCTCTGACGGCCTCTGACTCCCAAAATCGGGTTGGTGTGTCAGGGCCTTAACACTCAGAGCTAACCTGTACTGGAGAGAGTATGTGTAAAAAAGCAGGAAATTAAAAAAAAGGAACTCACCTTGTAGTAAACCCGCAAGAAAAAAGGCATTTGAGCTCCATACTGTTTCAGAAATAATCCTTGAAGTGGTTTGGTACATTATATGGCCTGTAATCACTGCAGCATTTAGCTGAGTAACTGCAGGCAGAGAGGAAACCTCACTGCTTGCCTTGGCGTGCTCAAAAGGTGGCGGGGCCAGCAACTACTGACCCAGAATCAGCACTTCTCTAACAGGGCTGAAATAGAGGGATATGAGTGACGTCTAAAATGCATGATCTGTTTGATATTTTGAGCAAAACACAGACATTTTTTATATATTTTTAGATATCTGGGACCCATAATATATGCCTAAAAATAGCATAATAGCAAATCTTTAAATAAGATTATATACATGGATAGTTTTATACAAGAATAATTTTCAGTACAACTAAGGTCAACGGAAAAACTATACTACAGAGGACAATCTTACAGAGGACAGTTTTCGTCACACAATAACCTCCACAAAAGAAGTCACAACAGTCTCTGAAAAATTCCTGTTTAAAAGACCAATCCCGCCTCTTTTTCTCAGCCTTGCCTTTGTCACTGTGTCTCATCTTGACAAGGATCAATGCTACCATATCCCAAATAAACTGAGAATTGCCTTGTTGGTCATTTTTAGCACAGCCTGAAGATAAATGGGCGATCGTTCTATCGCTGATGTCATCTGCAAACATAAATGTATCCTTCAGCGAGTTGCACCGGGAGAGGTTTTGATTGACAGGTGTTCCCAGCAGGGGTTTGTCCTGAGGGTTGGAGCTTTAATGTTTTCTCACAATCTAGATTGTTCTTTTTATCAGGTGTGGGAAAGAGAGTATAGCAGATAAAAGGCAGAGCAAAAGGAGGAGAAGCATCTCCGAATCCCACTTCAACATTTCCTTGACATATTTCTGTAAAAGAGATACCCTCATGTTTGACTCACGATTGTTCATAGTCATCTTCTTTGAAGTGTTTATTTGAAAATCATCACCCTGCAGCTGTCAGAGCTGTGGTTTAAGTGTTTCATGCCTCTATTCAGTCTGGTTATCCAATTACTTAAGTGGATTCTGCCGGTAATCATAGGTCTTGTCCCTAAAATGTACTTAAAATGAAATATCAGGCAAGGCAATGTTTTTCTCTTTTCAAATCAAACACACTATTAGGCTCTGTCCACAGGCAATATATAACGTCAAATAGTGTTTGTCCTTCCAGTGTCCACAAGAAGACAGGGCCAATGTTGAAGCCATTGATAAAGGGTCACAAAAGACAACTTTCCCTATTTTCTGCCTTTGCCTTTCCATGCTCCATCAGACTGTTGCTCTCACTGGATGCCTGCCACAGCCCCCATCCATCATCCTCTGCTCGTCTTTGACCGTGATCATCATCCTCTATGTTTTCTTTGGTCTACTGTCCCCAATAGGAGACCCTTCTTCCTATTTCCCACTCTGATCCTCCCTTTTTTGCTTTATTATTTTTTGGTTTTCACCTCGCTTCCTGACTTCTGTCCACTCACTTTTACATGAAGAATGTTCTTGGTATCACTTATTTTAGCTTAAAATATTTGTATAAATGTATCAGTGCTATAAATAATAAATATTTGCTCTTATAGCGAATATTATTTAGCTTTGAAATTCAGTTTTTCTGATTGAGATTTGCAACTGAAAAACCAAGGGAAAAACAACAACAATACTTGGACTATTAGGATTACATTCATTTTAATTGCATATTTAAATTTAAATGGAATATATATATATTAATATATATATTGTCCAGCTTTTTCTAATGTAATATGATCATAGAGCGTCCATCGATTATGGAAAATAGGTATGCAAACCATAATTGCATTTTTACTAAAATAGCACCTATGTGGAAAATCCTCATCCTGTCATGGAATTACATTTTCCTTCCTCAAGTTGACATTATCGTTTTAATAAATCCCATATGGGCTTCCATAGAATGTAACTCTTGGTGATATAGGAATACTAATTTCCTTAACCTGATTCACATTCATGAACATTTGTGAAGCCTTATGTCAGATAGTTACCCATTTTACCTTAGAAAATACTTGTAATCATTTCAACAATCAATCAAGTCAATTAAAGTTCAAGGAGGTATACGTTTTGTTTATATACTCACCAGGCTTGGAACTTCGTCATTTTAGGGTCAAGGCCATTGAGGGAAAAATTAGGATTTGGAGCTTACAAATAAATAACTTCACTTTCTGATAAGAAAAACACACCACTTTTTTAATATCAATAATGTCAAACATTATATCATCATACAGGCCTATGCCTCCTTAGTAATATCCAGTGGCGGCTGGTGGAAAATATTTTTGGTGGGGCTGTTGATATAGTGAGTAAAACAATTCTTTTTGGGAGAAATGACCCCTTAAATTAGGACTTCTGGTGATGTAATGGCGCGTTTCCACTGCAGCGCGGAGCTCGCTTTAAGCGTGCCGAGCCGTGCGGGGCCCGTTTTTCGTTGCATTTCCACTTGGCCTAGTACCGGCTAGCGGGTCCTAATTCACAGTTTTTCTGGCCCCATAAAATTGTGGTTCTAGGGCCAGGAACAACCAGGCTGAGTCGGGCTGAGTATGCTAAACTAGAGAGAGAATCGCTGGCAAGGGGGCTACAACTACAACAAGATGAACATATTTGACCGTGATTTAATTGTAATACACGTTTCAAAATGATGCCGAAGTAACAACATACTGATACCGGATAGTCAAAACCATGAATTAATGCTTTGACAAGTCTGCAGACAGACGGCAGGCGGAAAACCTTTTAAAATGCGTGTTTTCTAAATGGAGATCGGCTAAGCTAACGTTGTAAATGCTCCGACCGTCCACACTCACAACAACGGCCTATACAGACATAAATAAACCAGCGACTGTATTCGCCATGACACAGACAGTCTGTGGTTTGTACTTCTGAACAGATCTTATCTGTCCCCGGCTGTTTGAAGAGCAAGCATGGGAAACAAAAGACAGCATTTACCTGTTTGCATCCAGTTAGCCATGCCTTTCTGGTGTACCAGCTACGTGAGAAGCCTCATTGATACATTTTGTCTTTTTCACGAGCTTGCTGCGATATATACAAATCGGGTTGGTCGGGTTGGTCCGGTCCAAGGTCCTCTTGTCTTGAAGGTGCACCCCACTTTTCATGTGTCACTCCTTAAGAGAGTTTCCTGCAGCCCTCTTTGCCCTCCAACCAAACCCCCTCCACCCCCCCGGCTCATCGACAACCACCCGGCCTTCACTGTACGGAGGTTGCTGAAGGTTCAAAGGGATACCAGTATTTACTGGATTGGGTGGGGTATGGGCCAGAGGAGGGACAATGGGTTTCTCGCTCGCTGATTTTGGACCCAAAACTCTTGAGAGACTTTTATGTCCGTTTCCCGGATAGTCCTGGTAGGCCGCCAGGAGGTGTCCTTTGAGGGGGGGGTACTGTTATGTTTTGCATGGGGCTTTTGTTGTTTTTGTGTTTAACTTGTTGTGTGCTCCTTTTACCCCTCACTACTCTGTCTTTCTGTCTCTGCAGGGCTGGTGTGTGACAGGGGGGCGTGGCTGGTTACTCCTGGCTGCAGATGAGGCACACCTGTCCCCACTCACTTGATTACCTGCTCTTTAAGAGCCTGGCCCTCACCTCACTTCTCTGCCAGAGTATTTTTCATGCTGTCCCGCGGTCCGTAGTGCCTTTCTGCAGCCTGGAGTCTGTTGTAGTTGGTTAAGGAGTTATTTTTGAGTTTTGGTCGGAAACGTTTTCCCGCAGCTTTGTTTTTGGTTTACTACGGCCAGCCAAGCTCCCTGTCGTCAGTACCTGCCTTGGATTACCTTGTTTATTAAACTTTTTGAAACTTTATTTTTTGTCAGTCTCTGCTTTGGGGTCCCAGTAGTATCTAAACGTCACACTAAAGATGACTCTGAATGTTAATGCTAGGCTATTTTTTCTAAAATGGTGATAAAGTAAGTACGTTTTTCAATGGAGAAATGAATGAAAGTAGGCCAAGTTGATAATAAGAGCTCATTGTAGGCTACATTTCAAGTTGAATTTACCCCCCTGACCTTACCCCTACACTGGGGCAAGTTGAGCCACAAGACTTTTTTTTTTTAGAAGTAATATTTTCACTTCCCTTGATAAAATATTAATTATTATCATTGCCATTGATAGGAGACGTCCTGAATTATAGGTGTGTGTTTTCATTTTTACTATGTGTCATTTCTCCTTGCTTAGGAGGACAGCATAACTACAAAATGGCTCAACTTACCCCACTCTCCCCGACAATTATTTTCGGGGCATCACGGCCAGACCAAGGGGCAGCCGTGAAATTCCTACCCTGATACTCACACCGATTGGATCTTTTTTCAGTAGGAACCAGTTCTAAGCCAGCTACCTTTGCTTTGAGCTTTCTGGAGCGAACAATCTGTGTCTAATGTCCTGCGATGAGAAGTTCGTCAATTTAGGGCCCAACCCGAGAAAGCCCGACGCTAACATGGTGGCTTCTGGGAACAGCTTTGAAAACGATCTGAGGGCTCACGGCCGCTCACAAAGAACACTATGCTTTATTCTGCTTTTCATTTATTTTGCGGGATGCATACACTGTAAAAAAAAATCTGTAATGTAGGCAGTAAATTGCTGTATTACCCACAGTAATTTACTTTGAATTTGTAATACTGTACATTATGCTGCATTGTGGGAATATTATCCTTAGGCGGGAAATGTATACAGCACTTTAAAACCATACTGTAATACTGTGATGTGTGGCGTAGTGGGTTGTCCGTAGGCAGGGCCGGACTGGGACAATAAGTCAGGCTGGGAATTATACATATAGTTTTCTTTTGTGCCATTTGTCTGGATTTATTTGTCAATATCGTTGCTGCCCATAGTGATAGCCCTAAACTTTAAATCTACTACCCCAGAATAAACATATGGAGATGGGTTACTATTTTAAAAAAAAAGTAACCGGTGCGCGCGCTTTCTCTCTCGCTCGCACCACACATACACACCCTCCCGAGCTTGAATGACACACAGAGACCAATCGAGGGCTTTAGTGTATATGATCTATATGAAAGTGGCCATGTCAGCAGGCCACATCATGTAGACCAACCCAGTCTCACGGCATTTCGTGTTCACCAACACGATTTTTAATCTATTGATTCGTGTTCACCAACACGATTTGCCCCTTTTTTTCGTGTTGCACAGCACGATTTTAAAAGCAATGTATTTCTACTGCCTGCAGCACGTCTTTTTCTCCGGTCGGGTCGTGGGAGACCGGAAGCTGTGTGGTTCATAAAAACATGTTCTTACTCAATATCAAGCCACAATTATTGCTTTTATTTTAAATCGTATAATTTCTGACTTTTGTTGCCGTCTGAGGAAAATAAATGGGGCTCAGAGCCACAGAATACGGAAATCTGTATTTTTAAATATTTTTTTCCTTCTAATTCGTTATTCTTTTCAAAATAACACACTGTTATTTACTCACCAATAACACACAATTATCCTTGCTTTTATTTATTGGTTTAATTCCATAATCTCGGGCTTTTTTGGCGTCCGTCAGGAACTGAATTTCAAAATAAAAATAACCGGAAACAGACGTAGGCCTATAAGGGACATTTCGAGCATCATTGCGATTGTCAACATTTCTGAGTTTAGGATGGCCGAAGACACTACGCTACCCATAATCCACAGCTATCGTTTAGGACTACAGTCCCCGTAAGGTTACGCAGAGCGTCAAACAGCTGTGTGAAATGGAACAAAACCACGCCAGACTATCCAAAACTGGAATCGAACGCCCCCCCAGAACTACACATATTGTGTTTCGCAAAATGTTCTATGGGACGTCTCTACTGAACGTTTTCGTTTTTTCCACAATTAGAAGTTGCCAGTATTAAACACATTGGTGTTATCAAATGTAAAACATATAATTAATAAATGGGTGAAAATCGCTTGTGTCCATAATGCGCAGCATTAATATACCCACATGACAGCTCATTGTTGTTCGAAACCATCAACGTGCATGTTAGACCCAATTCCAACTAAGCTGTTGAAGGAAGTTTTTCCATTAATTAGCACTTCTTTATTAAATATTATGAATATGTCTTTATTATCAGGCTATGTTCCACAATCATTCAAAGTAGCAGTGATAAAACCGCTTCTTAAAAAGCACAACCTCGATCCAGAGGTTTTAGCCAACTATAGACCTATTTCTAATCTTCCGTTCCTCTCAAAAATTCTTGAGAAAGCGGTCGCAAAACAGTTGTGTGATTACTTAAAAAACAATGATTTATTTGAAGATTTTCAGTCTGGCTTTAGAACACATCATAGCACAGAGACAGCTCTGGTTAAAGTCACAAATGATATTCTAATAGCCTCAGACAAGGGACTTGTCTCTATTCTTGTTTTGCTCGATCTCAGTGCTGCATTTGATACTATCGACCATGATATCCTATTGCAAAGACTAGAGCACTTAGTTGGCATACAGGGAACTGCTTTAGGCTGGTTTAGGTCCTATCTATCTGAACGCTCTCAGTTTGTACGTGTTAACGATGAATCTTCCACGCAAACCAAAGTTAGCTATGGAGTGCCACAGGGCTCAGTGCTCCGACCTATTTTGTTCACATTATATATGCTTCCGTTAGGCAATATTATAAGGAATCATTCTGTAAACTTTCATTGTTATGCGGATGATACTCAACTATATTTATCAATCAAGCCTGATGAAATTAATCATCTAAATAAAATTCAAGACTGCCTTAAGGACTTAAAAACGTGGATGACCTTAAACTTTTTGATGTTAAACACGACCAAAACTGAAGTTATTGTACTTGGCCCGAAGAATCTACGAAACAAATTATCTAAAGACATACTAACTATGGATGGCATTAATTTGGCCTCCAGTGAGACTGTAAGGAATCTTGGTGTTATATTTGATCAGGATTTATCCTTTAACGCCCACATAAAATCAATTTCAAGGACCGCCTACTTCCATCTACGTAACATTGCAAAGATCAGGCATATCTTGCCTCAAAACGATGCAGAGAAACTAGTCCATGCATTTGTTACTTCTAGGCTGGATTATTGTAACTCTTTATTATCAGGGAGTACCAAGAAGTCAATCAAGTCGCTTCAGCTGATTCAAAATGCTGCGGCTCGTGTACTAACCAGAGTTAGGAAAAGGGACCACATTACTCCGGTTCTGGCTGCCTTACACTGGCTCCCTATAGAACACAGGATAGAATTTAAAATTATTCTTCTCGCCTACAAAGCCCTTAATGGGCAGGCGCCATCTTACCTTAAAGAACTCATTATACCCTACTGTCCTACTAGGGCATTGCGTTCCAAGAATGCAGGGTTGTTGGTTGTTCCTAGAATCTCTAAAAGTACAATGGGAGCCAGAGCCTTTTCTTATCACGCTCCACATTTGTGGAATCAGCTTCCAGTTTGTGTTCGGGCGGCAGACACCCTATCCGTTTTTAAGAGTGCGCTTAAGACCTTCCTTTTTGATAAAGCTTATAGTTAGGGCTGATTAGATTCAGCCCCTAGTTTTGCTGATATAGGCTTAGTTTGTCGGGGGACATCTTACTTCTTCCTTCTCTCTGTCTATACCCGTGTACACTCATGTTCCGATTAACCCAGCTTCCCCAAATGTCTTTCTTTTTGGTGTCTATATACGCTGGGATCCGGAGTCATGGATGATCCTGCGGTCCTGTGTCCTGGATCGCGAGCGCTGGATCTTGAGTCGTGGCTGTGGTCCTGGATCATAGGTCCTGGATGGATATCCTCGTGGATTCATCTTCCTATTATACACACATGCATTTCCAAACATTTGGACTACCTATGTTGCAAATGTATTATCTTTTCAATTTACACACGGCATCTATTGCACGTCTGTCCGTCCTGGGAGAGGGATCCCTCCTCTGTTGCTCTCCCTGAGGTTTCTCCCATTTTTCCCTTTAAACTGGGTTTTCTTTGGAAGTTTTTCCTTGTACGATGTGAGGGTCTAAGGACAGAGGGTGTCGTATTGTCATACTGATATTCTGTACACACTGTGAAGACCACTGAGACAAATGTAACATTTGTGATATTGGGCTATATAAATAAACATTGATTGATTGATTGATTGATTGATTGATTGATTGATTGATTGATTGTTGTAATTCTACTCCACGACAATTCAGAGGTTAACCTGGTATTTTTACTCCACTGCATTTATTTGAGTTACTTTGCAGATTCTGATTAATTATGTGAAATATAAACAACCCTTAAATCAGACTTTAGTTACACGTGACCTGAGTAAAATTCAGGTAAGGTGATTGTCAAGTGCCAACAATCAGGAGAGATATTTGATAGTTGGTGCTTGAGAAGACTAAACATGTATCTGCAATTGACATGAATGGAAACGAGTAATAAAGTATATTCATTACTCGTTATTCTCTACTAATAGTTAATTAAAGACTGTATATTATGGCTATTTTGCACATCCCTTTCAAGATTTTCAAAGGTTTATTGACATATCATATACACAACTACGGTGTAGTTATGCAATGAATGAAACACTTGGGTCACAGGTTCCTCAACAGTGCATTACAAGACATCTATAAATATGTGTGTACCTCCACCATTAAACATATTCATATTCTGCACATTTCTTATTCTATCTACATACATAAGAGTATAATTCATAATGCATAATATCAGTTAAAATAAGTGCTTCAACATAGTTAACATTGCAGGAAAGCAATATATTAGACGTTAAGTACTTTGTCAGGCTTAATATTTATCTGTAGATAGATACCCCCAAAGTTTTTTTCTTATTTAAAAGAAGACCTTAATCTGTTATTTAATGTTTAAATAAAGGTTAATTCGTTTTTCTGTTTTGCACCTCCTCCTATTAATATCTTTGTACATCCTGCACTAAACTGTTTTATTGTAGAGATCACTTATAGTATCTTCTTGATTTTTTATATTCTATATTTCTATCACAGACCTTCTACTTGCCCCCTATGAAAGTATGTACTCTTCATATTTGTATTCAAATATTCAAATAATAATTAATTAATAATTAATAATTAATAATATTAACACATAAAAACAATAATTCAATAACGTGCTTTAACTACTAGGCGGTGCACACAAGGTACACACAGCCATAATAACTTTGTATTATTAGTGTAGGACACGTTTTATTCATGCTTTCACATAATTTTACAGCATATTGCTATACTATTTCAGACTCAGTATTTACATTCTTACATTCAAAGAAAATCAGTAATATCTTTAAAAACTACAGTCATTTTATATCAGCTGTGCACCGTTATGGTGTAAATATAACCTATCTGTGAATTAGATCAAATGTAAAAGTCAGCCGAATTAGTGTTGATACTGCAAGGAGACGTATTGTGTGAAGAGAAATTGAAGATGTTGTTTAATTGTTGAATATATTTATGATCCATGTCAAGTATTCAGTTTCGGCGGCATTTTCTCAGTTTATCCAAAGGTCTTCTCATCAGGGCTCTATAAATAAAGAACAACGGCAGATCTGTAATACAATGCAGCCGAACCGTGTATTACAATGCCGTTATGTGATGACTTTCAAAGAGAAAAGCAAGAACACTCGGAATTAAGTATTATTTTATTCTTTTAAAATGTTTTCCGGATTTCATATCATATAAACAGCAAATCCCAGCATGCATTGCGGCTAAAACATCCAATAAGCGAGCTTAAAACCATAGCTGAGGATCTTGGGTAATCGCTCGAAATGCCTACGTCTGTTTCCGGTTATTTTTATTTTGAAATTCAGTTCCTGACGGACGACAAAAAAGCCCGAGATTATGGAATTAAACCAATAAATAAAAGCAAGGATAATTGAGTGTTATTGGTGAGTAAATAACAATGTGTTATTTTGAAAAGAATAACAAAGATACAGATTTCAGTATCCTGAGGCTCTGAGCCCCATTTATTTTCCTCACAGACGGCAACAAAAGTCAGAAATTATACGATTTCAAATAAAAACAATAACTGTGGCTTGATATTGAGTAAGAACATGTTTTTATGAACCAAACTGCTTCCGGTCTTCCTCGACCCGACCGGAGAAAAAGACGTGCTGCAGGCAGTAGAATACATTGCTTTTAAAATCGTGCTGTGCAACACGACAAAAAAAGGGGCAAATCGTGTTGGTGAACACGAATCAATAGATTAAAAATCGTGTTGGTGAACACGAAATGCCGTGAGACTGGGTTGTGTAGACAGCCAGTCACCCTCTGTGAGGCAGAGTCAGACCCACATTTGCGTAGCGTTGCGTTCACAATACATACAAAAAAAATTCCTCAGGCCAGCAGGCCACTTAACAGGCCAGGCCATCGAGAAACCTCCCGGTCCTCCCGATGGCCAGTCCGGGCCTGTCCGTAGGTGTTCGGATTAGGGGGTCACAGGTTCAAACCCCACTGCAGTCAGCATGTCGTTGTGTCCCTGGGCAAGACACTTCTCCCCAAATTGCTCCTGTGGGGATTGTCCACAGTATTGAGTATGTAAGTTGCTTTGGATTAAAAGTGTTTTTTGTATGTGTGCTTCATACATGTATGATCTCTATAGTATTTCATTGTTCAGTTTTCAATGATATGCTGCCTTTTCCATTTAGGTCACTTCTCTTGCAGGGGACCCTTTTACTTTCACATAATTACAGAAGATTTACTGTTGTGATTTGATGTTGTGACCTCACTACTTGTGATTTTGTATTTTAATTGGTCTGTTGTATTTGAATCTGTCATGAACTGTTGTATTTATATCTGTCATGAAATGTCCTATTTTACCATTTTTTTCATATTGAACTTAATATTGAAATGAAATCAAAATACATCTTTTATTTAAATTGTATCCCAGTTTTTGTTTATCATTTCAGGTAGCACCTATTGCAAATGAGACAAGGATCTAAAATTGGTTAAAGAGAAAACTGCAGTAATATACTGTTTTAATGCATACACTACTGTAAAATGATACTGTATACAGAACAGTAATGTATTGTTATTTCACAATACCAGTATTGTATAATCACAGTAAAATATGAGAGTATGATACCCATGTGCTGCATTATATAAACATATTTTGTTGTGCTTTTTAAGTCTGTTTTATTATTTCAGTCCTTTAACTATACCGTAAGTGTTAATTAATTAGTTTAAAGGGCCCATGCCAAGCTTTTCCGGTTATTACCCATCACTTTGTGTGTTATGAAGGTTTTTATGCATGTAAACGGTCTTCAGAGTCACAAACCCTCAAAGTACACCCTGTAGCGAGTAAAACTCTAACACAGAAAAGACCTGTCTATGCTGCCCCAGAACGCCTCGTTGGAGATTTCTCATTTTCCATTGATTGCTTCCTGGGTTCTGTGATGTGTGAATACCCAAATCAACAACAAAAGACCGGATTGGCCCGAATAGACCTATCCGCGGAGCACCTCACACACCAGGATCCCTTGGCTAACTAACAGGGAGTCCCCATTGACTTCGAGCTCCCTGAACGCTGGTAATAGACGAGTTGGGATCACGGAGAAATGCTCTCCGCAGACCCATTCTCACAGCGTTATAAACCTTTTTCTTACTCAATATCAAGCCACACTTATTGTTTTTACTTCGGCTGTGAGTGTTTGTGTGTGCTCAGGATGAGTTTAGCTTGTTCTCGCTGTATCACCGACCCAGAAACCTGTCCGCTCCTCGCAGCAGCGAGCCTCGCAACGTCCCGACCAATCAGAGCACACTGCTCACAGGTAGGGGGGGGGGCAGGAGAGTTTATCCAAACTTTAACGCAGTCCTTCATGTACGTTACATCCCAGGAGCAATTCGCCTCCTGTTCAATTAATTTGAATGCCTGCCACAACACGGCCATGTCAAAAGTGCCCGTTAACGGCCAATCAAACAGAATCTGTCCTTTCTGACTATTCTGTTGTGAGTGCTCACAAAGTAACGATGTGAACGGCATAACTTTGTTCCAATCCAAGCTTCTTCCGACAATTCCTGACGGCATATTAGGGGAAAAAATGTCTGTAATAGGATTTTTTGTAAGTGTCTTGGTGCGTGAATCATTCTCCCTCTTACCAACGGACTCGTTTGCGGAGACAGTATTACCCATGTTTAACGGTTAGTACAATAAAACAAACACTGCAATTAGACAAACAAACATAAAAACTCTCAACAACTCAGCCCGACAAAAACTCTTCCAGCCTATTTTAATCCGAATTAGGGAGACTTTCAGAGGGGGTTTTAATTATGAGAGCCTTCTTTACTCATACTGTTGTGTTCAGCAAACTCAGCAATTCATATAACATTCTCATACCACGCATTGACCACTTTCTTTAGTTCAAAAATGGTAATAGTCGCGGAAATAATGCCGTATGTTCCTCTCTCTGCATGCTGCTCTCCACAGGGGGCGGATAATCAGCACCTCCGCAGAAATGCTGTTGATTTAGGCTTTAATTATCCTCTGAAAACTCCTAAATTCGGCGATTCTTTTAAATACAAATCTTGCGACATTGATTCTAATTCAGAAAATCCACTTTACTGGTGCTCCTTTTTAAAAGTTTCTCCGAATATGTGCTGTGTGTAATTGCCTGGTGATTTAATTCAAAGAATCACACACAGAGGAAATCGATGAAATTCGATATTCCGAGGTTATTTATTAGCCCCAAATGTTCTCATAGTTTTCACATGGGCCGTGCTTGCTCGTAGACACATGTCCCAGCAACAACCACGGGGAAATTGGCCAGGACAACGTCCTCTTGACACCGATTCCCGAGGTTATGATTAGCCTCCAGATGTAAATGAGTAGACGGGACGGGTGGCGCAGTGGTCTGTGCATCCGATCATCAGATCAAGGGGGAGTGCTGGGGAACTCCAGTTCGAAACCCGCTCCCGCCGCCACTGCGTCAGGCCGTTGTGTCCTTGGGCAAGACACTTCACCCGGATTTGCTCCTGTGGGTATTGTCCACAGTACATGTATAATACCAATGTATACTTGTGAAAGTGCCTCGATGACCTCGAGGCGTGAAGATGGACGGTGTGGCGCAGTGCGCTGTGCAATGATCATCAGATCAAGGGGTGAAACCCGCCGCTGCTGCGTCTGTAAAGGCCTTGGGCAAGACCCTTCACCTGAACTTGCTCCTGTGGGTATTGTCCACAGTTTCTGACCATTGCATGTATGATGTGCAACGTGTGTATATGTAAAGTCATTGATAATGCGCTATAATAAATGTAAGGAATTATTATTATTATTAGAGAAACCCAAAAAAATTGCAGCAGCTCAGTTCTCTCAGGTAATTGTGTTACACCGTTGATCCCAAACGCTGGTAAGACAATCTCAAAATAGAATTGTACTTACCAGCCTCTGAAGATCTTTTGGTGTCCTGTTCCGTGACGCCAATCTGTGAGAGAAACTTCTGCTCAGCAATGTTGATGGAAGAAATGGAAGCTGGAGTCCGCTTTATATCAAAACACTGAGTTTAATTGAGAGCCACGGCCGTGAGTGAGTACAGGGCATTTCCACAACGTGCATTGAGAAATCCTGAGTCAACACTGATAAATACACAGAAAACACAGGCAATTCTACCAGAGGATCCAGGAGGAGCCTCTGTTTGCGCCCTTTCTAATCATAATTAAATAAAGGATCTTCAGAGACAAAGAAAGTCTGTTTAAAATCATCTGCCTAGTTGGCCACACTTCCCCCAACAGGAAGGCAGGACCTTTGACCTGTGCCCTGCTCTAAGTATCAGGCAGACACATGTGAAAACACTAAAATGCTTCTATACACAGACAACAGGAGAATATTCTCTAACAAATACAACTTTTGGCCCGTAATTTCAATTCCCCATTTCAGCGACCAGAGAGAGGGGGGGATATATCCAGTCTCTGATTGTGTTACGTTATTATGAGAGTGCTCTCATACTTTCTCATACTTGTTTGATTCAGAAATTGTATATTTATATAAATATGTGTGTGTATATGTCCGCATCTGTAGCCTGTTATTGTCTCATTATACCGCACTGTCAATGAATTAAAAGTAAATATATAAGTCGTCATGAACACATCTGTCCATCAGACAGAGGACTGCTGTGCCTCCTGTCATCATTAATGGACGTCTCTTTAAAATGACCGCTCAAGGGAGAGGAGTTCTCATTTCTCTAAACGCCTGCTGCTTCCCCTCCTCTCTCCTCGGTTCCCCTCCTCGACTCCTCCACTTGCATCTCCTGTGGGCAGGACTAAGACACGAGTATAGGAGTCGAGGAGGGGAATTAGAGAAATGAGAAACCTTCAGTGTGTCATTCATCTAACACAGAGATCATAATGGAGAGTGACAGCCACATGAGCTAAATAAAGATGAAACACTGCAACTACAGATGTAGCGCTTCGTTTCAGACGCCTACCCGTGCGGGTCCGTGATCGGCACGGGGTGGGCCCCTGCTGAAAAGTAAAACCCCGCCGCAGCACTTGAAACGCCCCCTTGATAAATACATTTAATTATAATGAAACCAGCAGCAATGGATCATGGATCCACCAGGGGGAGCCGTGAAAAGCTGCCACACTGAAACTCATGTGAAATAAACAGCTGATCTACAGGTATCTGATAACATAAGATCCATATGTCACGGATAGGATCATATTCTGTGCTAAATAAGAGACATGTAATCATTTACTAAACATCACCATGTTTTTATTTAACAAAATAATGTTTAATTCACGTAAGTACAAAACCATCGCTATGTTTTTAGATCAGGAAATGCATCCAGGGTCAAACCAACGATGGTTGATCGTCATCCTCGCGATCATTTAATGTATCTATGTTCGCGAGTTGAAATGAATGCACTAAATTTAATCCACGTGAGTTTACAACAACAACAATAATCGCTTTGTTTTTATATCACATCCGACCGGAGGAAAATGCAGCGGCTCTCAATACCGATCATCCAAATCCCACGGGCAAACAATAATATGTACAGTGCTAATAGTTTACTGTAGTATTAGTGTCTAATATTACTGCTATAATAATCACACATTGAGTTGTTGAAATCAGACCGTCGTTTTTTTTAAACGCTCTGAATGAAACGGCAGCTCTCAGGTGATCAGCTGTGTGTTTACACAATAAAATATGCATAGTGATTTAATACCTTCCAACACACATTGTAAGAACAGTTCTGTTTCATATGAGTGTTGAGAGCCGTATCCACAAATCTACTAATTTTGCCCTCAGTGCACCAGATTGATGCATTTAACTTCAATTTAAATAAAAACATCTTCTGTTGTAACAACAATAACATTATAAATAGTAACATAGCATGGTATTGCACATTTACTGTAGCTTTGAGTGTTACTGGCCTGAGATTTTTTTATTACATGAATGAAGGTGACTGAGGCTTTTTAATATAGACTTTTCAGTGTCCCACATTTTGCACAGAACTGTCCCACATTAGGAAAACAGATTGTCTGAGACAACTTGGCACTAAGAGTACTAATATGTCTACCATTTATTTTATGAATTTAATATCTGCATGTTCTCTTTTGGTTTGATTAGGACACATCCTGGGGATTTCAGAATGTTACTGGATTTTGATTTATTGTATCGGCTTCATGTCGCAATATATTCCCGAAGTCTGAAATGCAAAAATGTTCCACATTAGGGCAATTCACCCTACATTTAATCATTTTGTTTATTTTTAACGAAATAAATGTGGTTTAATCCATCATGAAATTAATGTAGGCTATTTACTTAGTACATATCTGACATTAACGATTAACACACTGTTCATACTGCTCACAGGCTGATATCTAGTGTATTCATACCCCTCACTGTTTATTCATCATTCAATTCATTATATATTTTATTCTGTAGATTGTGTACATTACTTTTCACTTCACTGCTTGTTGCACCTGGTTAGAAGCTAAACTGCATTTCGTTGTGCATTCTTTATGAATGCAAACCGAGTCATTTTGTTTATTTTTAACGAAATAAATGTGATTTAATCCACATAATTTACTGTGTTAATTGTTTACTGTACTGTATTGTTTAACTTGAAGGTGCCTGATGTGAACATTTCCAGAATGTATTGTCTTCACTTTTTAAATGCCTCTGTGATGTGCTGCTACCCATTTCCCCTCGGGGACTAATAAACGAATACTATGACATTAACGATTAAACACATTTGTGCATTCTTTATGAATGCAAACCGAGTCAAGCCGACTCTAATAAACGAATACTATATATTGAACGTATACAGTACAGTATAGCCCAACCATTTACACCTTCCTTTTTTCCCATCAAGAGTTTGAATTGGAGAAAGGTAATCGATGGTGCTTTTATAGCATAATAACTGTGTGATTTATATTGCTTTTCAAATGCATATAGCCACCACGGTCAATGTTCAGATTTGGGAACCGATTGGAAACATAGGACTCAATCTTTTGCTTCACATTGAGGGGAAGAGGCATTTTCCCATTGGTCCCAGTCCAGTTATTTTCACCATTTTCCCATATGTTACAAATGGCGTTATGGCCATGAACATATTAGCAGCATAGATCTCAGGGCGATGCTGTCCCTTAAAAAAGCTCCAACCCCCCCATGTTTCCTATGTATGTTGGGGACCCTTTGTTTAAAACTAATTGGCCATCGGAATGTGTGGAGTCACATTCCACAGCTCTTCCCCCCCCCCCCCCCCCCCCCCCCCCTCCTGTGATCCCCCGCACACAGAGAGAGACAGGGAGATCGATTTTCTGTTGATATTGCAAGTTAGAAACGTAAAATGCATTTTGACAGACACTTGGGGGAAATATGCTGCATTTTGAATGTCCGATAGTCCACCATTTCCACCGGAAATATCAAACATTTAACAAAAGTGAAAAACAATGAACAAGACTTAACGTATTCATCATAATTAATTATATTTATTTCGTTTGGATGTAGGTGATCTTCTACTATATGAACATGTTGGACCCAAAATCACAACAAAAACGTAAAAACAGATTTTGAAAATGATTTTATTTTTCATAACACAAACATACACAACGAAACCATTTAAAAGCTGGAAATATATACATGGGATGTGACTATGATAATGTGAAAGTTTGATTGAGGTAGCATGGGATTTCATTCTGATAAGGCAAAAGTGTTATTATAAATATAATACAAATATATATATATACACATTATGTACAAAAATCAGTTTTTTCTGTCTTTATCTGTGCCACGCTTCAAAGCGGTTTCTGTCAACTACGACACAGAGGGCAACATCACAGATTCCTCCTCCTCCATGTCAAAAAACAAGCTTAAAGCTTGACTCACGTTCAGAGTTCTCTTCATCATAGTTGAGTCTTCAAAACTACAATTTCCAGTATTTTCCGTTTCGTAAAATAGATAAAATACAACGAAGATATTAAAATATGTGCTTCCATTATTCATACTTTTGAAATGTATTAACTTTATATCATCGTATGTCCGTGTTTATTGGGTATTTTTGCATGAAACAAAGACTGGCATATAGTTTCAAGCCAGTACTTTCGACAGAAATACACATATACATCCTGTTGAGCAGGATCTACAGTTTCCAGTATTTTCCATTTTGTAAAATGATAAAATATGGCGAAGATATTAAAATATGTGCTTCCATTATTCATACTTTTGAAATGTATTAACTTTATATCATCGTATGTCCGTGTTTCTTGGGTATTTTTGCATGAAACAAAGACTGGCATATAGTTTCAAGCCAGTACTTTCGACAGAAATACACATATACATCCTGTTGAGCAGGATCTACAGTTTCCAGTATTTTCCATTTTGTAAAATGATAAAATATGGCGAAGATATTAAAATATGTGCTTCCATTATTCATACTTTTGAAATGTATTAACTTTATATCATCGTATGTCCGTGTTTCTTGGGTATTTTTGCATGAAACAAAGACTGGCATATAGTTTCAAGCCAGTACTTTCGACAGAAATACACATATACATCCTGTTGAGCAGGATCTACAGTTTCCAGTATTTTCCGTTTCGTAAAATGATAAAATATGGCGAAGATATTCAAATATGTGCTTCCATTATTCATACTTTTGAAATGTATTAACTTTATATCATCGTATGTCCGTGTTTACTGGGTCTTTTTGCATGAAACAAAGACTGGGATATAGTTTCAAGCCAGTACTTTCGACAGAAACACACGGCAATGTTGTCCGGACTGTTGTTTTTATGCGGCACCGGCTTGAACAGGTCATGTGATCTGATCACGCCGGCGTGACGTTCGACTCCAAAGGGTTAATATTAAATACATAAGTATTTTTACAACTTGTATTTAGAAATACTCTGTTGTAATTATTGATGCATACATGTGTTCATCCATTCAATGTGGCATCTGCTATAATGGGGTTAATGTATGATATTACTTAATAATACAATACATTATAATATATGATAATTACATTTTAGTTTTATTCATTTCTTATTTCATAGTTTCTCATTATTATTATTATTTTTTATCGCTCATCTTATTTTTGATTTTATTAATCTGTGTGAATCTGTGCTGTCCTGTTTTTCACTCTCACCCTGTTGCTGTTTGAACTACTGAATTTCCCCACGGGATTAATACAATATTACAAGAAATATACTGCATAAAGCAAACTATATACTTTATTTGATCTAAAATATTGATGTTTCTACAACACCCAGTGTGTATTTTGTGAATGAACCGCCATCTCATGGTTAAATCCTGTAATTGAACAAATAGGGAAATTGGGCAACGCCCTCTAGCAATTTGGCAACACCCCCAGCCACTGGGCTTTTGACTGGGACACACCCATTTGAGTCTGATCTGGAGTGCTACATCTGTATCATAACATACAAGTAATCAATAGTGTTGTAATGACAAAATATTCCCATGTCAGTGGCAGCTATAACACAATTTCGCAGCAAATGCAATTATGCTTGTAGAGTACAGTTTATGAATGTACTTTTTGTTCAGCGCCACAAAAAAAAAAACTAAAACCAGCAATGCAAACTCATATTCATTAATAGAAATGTGCTTCCGCCTTTTTAATTTGTAATGAATAGTTGCAATAAAATCAGCTGAACACATTAAAGTACCCATTAGAATTAGTTGTTACAACTTGAATTTTACCATAATGTTTCATCTAGTGCCATCCAATACTACAATGGTGAACCCAAACAATTTGATTTTGCTGTGAGTTAATTGCAATAAACTGATAAAAAGGATGCCAATGTCACTACATCATAATGCCAAGTTTTGGTATGCCTGAAATCATGCTTTATGAGGTATCAGCAAATATCTGCAAAATAACAACCAAACAATTTCTCAAAGTGTTTGTTAACTCTACTTGTATCCAAATGCTTATGTATCCAATAGTGCCTACAGCCAGTCATGTTTGAGTGGACAGCTTGGGCAAATTATCCAAGTTTTGTATCTATTTGCGTCTTTGTAATTAAATTCATTTTTGGTTTGATTTGAACAAACCATCGGTTTATTCATAGGAGCAATTTGGTGGATATTGAGATAAAAACTATCTTCAACACTCTGGCCAATCATGCATTGGTACCTGCACCTTTATAATTTTTTAGGAAATTATAACAACAATACGGAGTGTGGAGAGATGCCAGTTCACCTCCTGGGCCCTGCCGAGGTGCCCTTGAGCAAGGCACCGAACCCCTAACTGCTCCCTGGGAGAGAAAGAGTGCTACAAAATGTAAGCGTTACTAAGAAGTGTTCAATGTTGGTAGCAAAATGCAGTGACATTCTCTATTCTTCGGTTGTTTGAGACTTTAAAGAAATTCAAAAAACCTGTCCTTGTGAAATACTCTCCCTAGGTTTTGCCTAACAACTCCCTTGATACCAAGGTACCAAAATAGTACACCTGTCCTTTTATATGTGTGAATGCCTCAACACGTACAGTGGACGAAGATGTGTTATTTTATAAATTGAATACGAGAAACTAAGGTGACATTCAAAGACACAATATTACATAACCCTCTGAATTGTGAGGAGTTGAACAAGCTTGATAACATCATCAAACAAGAGACAATGGCACAGTTAACAGCTGCATATTGAGCTTCTGTTGCATTTTAACTTGTATCATAGGTGATTAATACAGGCATTAAGAGTTCATGATAGATTTGTGTTGGATGGAGCTGTTTGGCTTTTTCATTATGCTCATTTTGAAAAGTAACCTCCGGGATGACTTGCTAGTTCTCCTTGACCTTTTTACTTTCCAGCAGGGAAGATATGTGGTCTAATTTGCCATGCCTAGAGTGTGATAGGGATTAATTACATTACCTAAATGATGTACTTAGCCCGGTGGCCTTGTCTGAGGTGACTTCTCATTTTACGCAGTGCTTATGCTAAAGAAGACTGTGGTTTAGGGGACGGATGGACTCCAAACCACTGAAACGGCATCAGACATCCAACCTGGGACTTGATCAGCCTTCTCAACCTCTTTATTGACCTGTGTCCTCGAGACAGTTGACATGCAACCCAGGAAAAATAAAGAAAACAAGCCATAGATCCTATAAATCACAGCATTCAGGCATTTCACCCTATATTTCAGACTGGAAGTGGTAAAATGCTTATCCATTTCCAGGTTTAGGGACTCATTCCTGCACCACTCTATTGTTCATGTTAGTAAAAAACATCGCAAAGGATACTAAAGCATTTATTAACTTAAAGTTGCAATTATCAATATTATGTATCCTAACTGATCAAACAATTTGGTATAGTGCTATAGGTGGTTGTTTGGCATGATGATCTCACATAAGTCAATTTTTGCTCCTTGCAGCACATTTTTTGCTGTTTTACTATTTCACAGCGCTCAGCTATGGGCTCAGAACAGTCTCATAATACACACATGCACACAGAAGGATTCACACTTGTATTTCCGGATCCACACACATGTGTTCCGTTTCATATACATGTAAATAAAATCCAAATACAGAAAAAAGTTTTACATATGTATTTTTGATCCACACATATTTGTTTTCAATTTAAAACCTCTGAACCTGCAAACACAAACCGCTTTCTGTGCACGGATCGCTGTGCATTCGTGTGTGGGTTTTTTGAGACTCCCCTGACGGTCACCCGGTTCGTATTTGTAATTCTTTCTATCTATAGCCAATCAGATGTCTCCTCAATTCTAAGCCAATCACATGAGCGCGCCCCCACGAGGGTATGATTTCTTGCGTTCATGACGTAGCGCTTCATGTATGCATTTTGCGCTGTCCGGAGCTGACAGGTCCATGGAGCCTGCCTGCAGGCGCTAATCTCAGGACACCTTCACTCTCAGTACAGCGCCACTTTCCGAACAGGAAATTCACGCAAATACAAGCCTTTAAATTATTAAGGTACAGCGCCACTTTCCGAACCAGTAATGACTGCTTGTGTACGCAAAAACGGCAGGCAAACACGTTTTTAAATGTGTGTTTCCTGTGTGGCGAATACAGCTGCTTTATTTATGTCTGTATGCAGTTGTGAGTGTGGAGGGAGAAGCTACAGGTTAGCTTAGCCTAATCGATCAGTGGCCTGTACTACGAAGCCAGTTCTGCAGACCCTGGATATCTTTGAGTTATCTGGCTTAACTAACCCTAACAAGCGAGGTCCCGCTAAGCAGTACGACCATACTTGGCAACCTTGAGACCGCATAAATTGGAAGCATTTCAAGCTGTTAGAACTGTTAGCGCCGGAGCCTCGCAGCGGGAAAACAGACTTATAAAGATGAAAAGAACATCTACACATGCTTATTGTAGTTGTAAGTGCAATGCCTTGCTGCCTGTAGCACCATCCTTGATGGAGCGTATGTGTGGGCTGGACCTGTATTTTACAGGAAAGGAGTGAGCAGAGGGTCGAGTTGTCGATTATTGTTCTGTTTTCTGTGACTATCTTCCTCACCATGCTGAACACCCTCTCAGACTTTCAGTTGCGCGCGCTACTAAAGAGACGCGCTACCATGGAAACCAAACAATGGTGTACCTGTATTAAAGTCCGAGTGGAAACAGTCGTGAGTAAATCTGATTTTGTCCTAAATCGGGAGAAATGCGGAAGAAATATGACCCCGAGAGGAAACCGGGAGTCTCCCGCGGAAATGGGGAGGGTTGGCAAGTACGCCAACGACGCTGGTTATCAACTCGGTAAATCAACCCAGGGTTTCTCTGTCCAGCCGAGAGCGCGTTCACGTGAAAGTGACGGGGTGAGCAACATTTGACCAATCACAAACAGGGACAAGCGTACTGACAGCGCAGAATCATACTACCTAAATGAAAAGTAAACTATAATATTAGACAAATATGAAGAAGTTAAACTTTAAACATCCATGACTCAAACACTTAATCCAGGATAAAGCAACATAGCTGCACCTGCAAGGTGAATACAGAAAAGCTAGTACAAAAAAACGACCGAGTGTTTGAATGCGTACATTAACAGGTTTATGATATCACTGCCCCATCTAAGACACGAGTGGATCTGACTTTAATTACATTTGACTCAAGTGTTTCATCAACTTAATGTGTTGTTTAAAATAACACTTCGGCATACAGCATGTGACTATAAGTGTTGCACGGCCAGATACGGCTCGAGAAGCTGACTCAGATGAATGAGGCAAGTAAACACAACTGACAGCCGGCGTGAAACTCGAGCGATTATTCGCATCGCACTAGTGAACGCACCATTATTACATAGTATTATATAATTACAAAATAAAATCGCCACTCTCAGTACAGCGCCACTTTCCGAACAAGAAATGCACACAAATACAATCTTTTATATTATTAATAATATAAATAAAGACATCTTGTATTTTAGTTACACCCCGCTATTGATTAATTTTGTCAACATTGGACCTTGACACCGTCCACATAGATAGTGAAATAATATAATCGAGAACATTAAGCCTCTTTGATTTAATAATCGGAGCTGAAACCTCTCTGCTATGTCATATAACACACACTTCCTTATTTATCTTTGAATAATAATGACGACTGTTACGGTTGAGTGAAGCAGGCATGACCCAAATGCAGAATAAACTGAAAAAAGATGTCAAGGTCTAGAGGCACAAACAGAACACAAACACGAGAACACAGTCAAAGACAAACAATGAACCAACAATGACAGACAGAAAAACCAGAACTTAAATGCACACAAGACTAATCACACAAACAAGACACAGGTGAGGAGGGAGGATAAAACACAGGGGCACCAGGTAAACACCATCGGGTAATTAGGTAGGAGGGAAAACAGACAGACAGCAACAGGCAAGACAGGAGGTGAAGACTTTTCAAAATAAAACTTGAAACCAAAGACAGAAAAAGACAATACAAAACACAACACAGACAACCCCCCCCCCCCCCCCCCCCCCTCAAGGGACGGATACCACCCAGTGGGTGGAGGGGTCTGGAGGACGGGTTTTGGGCTGACAGCCCAGGAGTACAGCGGAGGACCCGGAAGGGATCTCGGGCGGACGGCCCGGGGGCAAGGCAGGAGCCGAGAAGGGGGACTCGGGCGGACGGCCCGGGGGCAAGGCAGGAGCCGAGAAGGGGGACTCGGGCGGACGGCCCGGGGGCAAGGCAGAGTCCAAGGTGGGGGACTCGAGTGGACGGCCCGGGGGCAAGGCAGAGTCCAAGTTGGGGTCTCGGGAGGACAGCAACAGGCAAGACAGGAGGTGAAGACAGAGTCCATGGTGGGGGTCTCGGGCGGACTGCCAGGGGGCAAGGCAGAGACCATGGAGGGGCAAAGGCCACAGCGGGCGAACTCAGGGGCCGAGCATGAGGGCGAAGGCAGCGGCAGGAAGAGTCAGGGGGCCGGGCCCGAGGGCGAGGACCGCGGCTCTCAGGGGGCCGAGCATGAGGGCGAAGACCGCGGCTCTCAGGGGGCCGGGCTCTCAGGGGGCCGGGCTCTCAGGGGGCCGGGCTCGAGGGCGAAGACCGCAGCTCTCAGGGGGCCAGGCTCGAGGGCGAAGACCGCGGCTCTCAGGGGGCCGGGCTCGAGGGCGAAGACCAGACAGCTCCAGAGGCCGGGCAGGAAGGCGCTGATGGGACAGCTCAGGAGGCCGGGCAGGAAGGCGCTGACGGGACAGCTCCGGAGGCCGGGCAGGACCCAGTGTTGGCCGGACAGGAACCGGAGCCGGTGGGACAGGCTTCGGCAGGATCCCCCACGGAAGAGGACCAGGAGTTGGCAGGACCCCCGGCGAGACAGGTGACGGCAGGACCTCCAACGGAACAGGACATATAGTTGACAGGACCCCCGGCAGAAGAGTAGTCGGCGGTACCCCCAACGGGACAGGACATGGAGCTGGCAGGATCCCCAGCGGAACCTCCAACGGCACAGGACATAGGGTTGGCAGGACCCCCGGCAGAAGAGTCGTCGACGGGACCCCCAACGGGACAGGACACAGGGTTGGCAGGAGAGTAGTCGGCGGGACCTCCAACGGCACAGGACATAGGGTTGGCAGGACCCCCGGCAGAAGAGTAGTCGGCGGGACCCCCAACGGGACAAGACATAGAGTTGGCAGGACCCCCGGCAGGAGAGTAGTCGGCGGGACCTCCAACCGCACAGGACATAGGGTTGGCAGGACCCCCGGCAGAAGAGTAGTCGGCGGGACCCCCAACGGGACAGGACATGGAGTTGGCAGGACCTCCGGCAGGAGAGTAGTCGGCGGGACCCCCAACGGGACAGGACATAGGGTTGGCAGGACCCCCGGCAGGAGAGTAGTCGGCGGGACCCCCAACGGGACAGGACATTGAGTTGGGGACAACCGGTGCGCCTCTACCAGAGCGGCCCCCTTCTGCAGAACCCTGGACGCTCCCTTCCACCAATCAAAGCAGCAAGCCAGATAAAAGATAAAATGCTGTAATTCTACCTCAAATGGATCATCTCCTGGGTCCATTTGTGGTTGGTTCCCAGCCCCCATACTCAGCAACCTTGTTTTTTTTCTGAAGGTGGCATGCATCTCATGTTACAACAAAACTCCACTGCTTGATGAATAAACTTCATAATGTCATAATTTGTAAATGGGCATTCATTCTTTCAGTTGATTATTTCTAAATATATTTATTTTGAAGGTAACGTCAAATGTTATAAAATATCTACACAATTAATTACTGAACATAACGTTTTCTTATGTACTTCTATTGAAATTACTAATGGAAACATTTTTAAATTGTGAGTTTGAGAAAAAATTGCAGAAAATAATAAAACAGATTGTAAATCATTTGAAAATAAATGAAAACATCTTTAACATTGAAGTTATTAGTTTCACACTGCAACTTCAATGGCTGAAAATAGAAAGTCCTCCAACAGACAATTAAAACCTTTTATTTTCTGGGTTTCAATGGATCGTTTGTGATAATAGTCCAAACACAAGGTAAGCAACTCAACAGATGTCTTCTAAATGCCAAAGTGAAAATATTTTCAACGATTAATTACTTCATTAGCCTGCTGCTGTTCTAAATATTGCATCAATAGTGCTCATTAAATGATCTTGACCTCCATGTAACATTTTTCCTGTCTGCCTTTGTCTTTGTCCACCCACCACGAATCCAGCCTTATGCAAAAGTGAAAACTCGCTCTCACAGAGCTAGATGGAAAACAGACAGCTCATTACGACTTTCAAAATTGAGTTCATTTCTGTGTGATCTATTAATCTATTCTGTGCGTCTGCCCATCCACAGTCATTTCTCTTTTCATTAGGCAGAACAATAGCCCCAATGCCACATCATTCATTACAGGCAATCAAAAGCAGATCCTTAGGGCCCATTTAATTCACTTTCATTATTAACATTACCACTATTATTAATATTCTTATGTAGAAGGCTGCTTTGACGTAGTATGTCTTTGAATTGAAATATTAATCCATCCTTTTGGCATGGCTATTTTCTGAATGGAGACAACTCCAGCTCTCAGAACTGACTTCGAGATGAATGTGTCAAAGATTATGTTTTTCATATAGAAGATAAAACACAAGAATGTGGTAATATGATATTTGAATTCATGCACATCATGATCAAGCAAAATGTGCAATCAGCATACGATTGCTCTGACAGACAGTGGATCATACGAAAAAACATTCATGATCACACTGCCATTGAGCGGTGGAGGAAGGAGTCGATTGTTTGGTAAGATGCCTTCTAAGACATAAACTATTGCAGTAAATACTCCACTTGTATTTGTCTGATGTTTCTTATCCAACATAAAAAACATAAAAAAAGCTGCTTAGAGTTAGTAGGTCAATCTACCTGATACAATTAAAGCTGAAACCTGTTTTGAAGTGTTACATCACTGAAGCTCAAAAATTAAAATGCTCACACTCGTATACCCTAACATGCACGTCTGAAAATAATCTGTATTTCATCCTTCCCTGTTGCTATCCGTAGCCAAACATCTAGTAATGTAGACATGCCATTTGATATGCATGGAAAAGAATCAGCCCACAAATGTGTGAGTCACTGCGTGGCAGTTAGATTGATGGTCAACTAACAACACACAGACAGGCCGTTAAAGTCATAAATAGATGGGTAGACTGCTGAATATAAAGACAGACAAGATAAACACAATAAAACCTTCACTGTATACTTGAGAAAAAAGCGTTCCACTGTTCCCTCATAAGCACTTGGGGAATACAGCCAGGTTAAAGAGAGATGTTCCCTGCATTTTTCAACTGCGAGCACAGGCAGTCTATTATTCAAAATGGTGCACTGATGCAATTTATGTGGTTTCTTAATAAAGCTGCAGGAGCTGTGAAGTTCTGGTAAAAAATTGAAAGGGTTGTCATGGTTGACCAGCTCATGAACCGTGTGCTGAGCTATATTACACTGGAGCAAAACTGAGCTGTGTGCTCTCGAGAATCACTCAAAGCCAGCCTTGGCTCATTCAACTGCAACTTTCATTCATTTTCTGACTCGAGGGCTTATTAAAAAAGCAAGAAAACTGAGTGCGTGGGGATATTTGCATGTGCATTTGATTGAAAGACACTAACAATAGCAAAAATACCTCCTTTGTGTTATCAAATTCTCATTGTTAACACTGGCATAAACTGAAATTACCTGCAAATTAGCGAGACCCAACAAAACATAAGCATTTCACGGGGTTCAGCGTCTCTCCACCTGATGAACGAGAGCCCAATATTTAATGTAATTGCTTCTCAGCTTCTCTGGAGAAAACATATCATTGTTACTGGTTCCCTATATGGTTAAACTAGGGCTGTCAAACGATTACAATTTTTAATCAGATTAATCACAGCTTAAAAATGTATTAATCATGATTAATCACCATTCGAACTATGTCCAAAATATGCCATTTCTTTATGTATATTGTTGTGGGATTGGAAAGATAAATGAAAAAAAGGCGGATATATCCATTTAACATACAGTATCTATGTTTATTATAAAAAAATTCTGTGTGTCAAAATGAAAGACACCCGACACACCTATCAATCATCAAACCGTGGGGTCTTAATTCATTACGGGGGGGGGGGGGGGGGGGGGGGGGGCTAGTGGAGTACTTCGTGACCACAGAGTGTGAACGTTGTGATCAGCTGTTTTAGCGCAGTTCTCCAGTGAAGGGGGGGAGTCTCCCTCCGCAGCCGGTTGGCGTAGTTTTGGCACAATTCTGTTGTACAGACCGACGTTAACAGCAGCCCTGTCTGTGCACACGGAGACTGACTCTGTCGTCCGGTGATCTAACCGCCTTCTGGAAAAGCTTCACAAGTACGTACGTACGCAAATGCGCTTTGAGACATAAGTGACAGACATTTCAGATTACGCATTTCAGATTACGCTCATAACCTGCGTACCAGTTAGTGCACCCCTATACTACAGCAAAAGTATTCTCCGTCGGGACTTCCTGCAACAACACCACGCCGTTATTTTGATTCTGATTGGACAGAAGACATTATCAAAGATGTTCTATTGAGAAGACGATCACTTTGTGACAAAAGTTTTCAAAACCGTTTCTGGTCTTCGGTATTTCCAGACAAGTGGCTACTGAAATCAATCTTACCAACTGCTGTCTGTGCAATTCTCGGTGCGAGTTGGCGGACTTTATTTTGCTTACTTTAACATTATTTTTCATGGTGGGACTAAGCCATTTCTTGGTATGGGTGTCGCCTACCCCACGGGATGTATGGGGTGGGCCATTCTGCACATGCGTTAAATGCGTTAAATATTTTAGCGCAATTAATTCAAAAAATGTATTACCGCCGTTAACGCGATAATTTTGACAGCATTAGTTTGAACCTCACTTGCTTTCGCTCTCTGTTATTTCACATGGGGCAGGTAGGTTACAGGCAGTCTAAGGTTGCAAGCTAGGAACAGCTTCTGTAAGGGGGAGCTGTTGGGACTTAAGCAACACAGCAAAACAAGGAAATTAAATGGCTAGAAGCCAAACACGATGCAGGTGTTGTGTTAGGGTGAGTGAAGCAGGCAGGAACCAAATGCAGAATACACAGAAAAAATACCTTTATTTCCAGTGGCGTTTTCTCCTGGAGGCCAAGGGAAGCCAGGCTTCCCCTGTTTTTTCGGATTGTAGTTATAATTTTAATAAATAAATAAAAACACTTCGTTTAGTTTGGGAAATTCTTTGTTGTGTGTGTTGCCCGTCTCTCCCCTATGGTCTCTCCCCCATTCTCATTGAGCATTTTACAAAGAGTGAAACAGCGCCCCTCAAGATGTTATGGTGAAACAGTAGCTTGCACTCTCTGTTGCGAGAGGAGGCCAGCCGAAATTGGCTTCCCTTCGTGAAGAAAAATGGAGGGATTGACCAATCAGACAAGGCTCACGTCATGCCCCTGCCAACCTGTGATTAGTCAGGGCCATGTCAAGGGAAGCTAGAGGCGGCTGGCTTCCCTTGCCTCACAATCCAATCAAATCGCATCAACTTAGTGTTGCAGTGACGCGTCTTAAAACCCGGAAGTAAGCTGCGCTCGGTTTCCCTCAGGTTTCCCTCGACAAAAAAGCAATGGCATTTCTCCATAGGATTTTGGAAAATAGCTCGAAATAAGGTCAGTGGAAAACGAACCTGTTTGATAAATGCACGTTTTTGTTCAGCCGGCAGGGTTGGCAGGACCCCCGGCAGAAGAGTAGTCGGCGGGACCCCCAACGGGACAGGACATATGGTTGGCAGGACCCCCGGGAGAAGAGTAGTCGGCGGGACCCCCAACAGGAGAGGACATAGGGTTGGCAGGACCCCCGGCAGGAGAGTAGTCGGCAAGACCTCCAACGGCACAGGACATAGGGTTGGCAGGACCCCCGGCAGAAGAGTATTCGGCGGGACCCCCAACGGGACAGGACATGGAGTTGGCAGGAGCCCCAGCGGAACCTCCAACGGCACTTGAGTAGGGACTAGAGAAGGGACTTGAGTAGGGACTGGAGAGGGGACTCGAGAGGGAACTCGAGAGGGGACTCGAGAGGGGACTCGAGATGGGACTCGAGAGGAGACTTGAGACGGTCGGTTCGCCGACAGAACACGGGGGGCTGGAGTCGGCCGGAATGCCGACAGGACACAGGGTGATGGCATCGGCCGGTACACCGACAGGACACGGGGAGCTGGCGTCAGCCGGAGAGCCAACAGGAGACGAGGAGCTGGAGTCGGCCGGGACGCCGACAGGACACGGGAAGCTGACGTCGGCTGGAGAGCCAGTACTGGAGCCGTAACCATGGCTGTTGGGCACGGAACAGAAGCCTGGACCCTGGCTATGTAAGCCAGGTAATGGAGCACAGAAGCATGGCTGTGTGGGCCGGTACTGGAGCATGGAACCATGGCTGCTGGGGCCTGTACTGGAGCCCAAAGCATGGCTTCTGGGGCTCGGGCTGCTAGCCTGGACTTGCGACTTCTTCTCTTTGGAGCCTTTTGGAGGCTCAGTGGACCTCCAAAAGCTAGACGAGTACCCGAGAACGGCTCCTGGACAGGAGCAGGAAATGGGGAAGAAGCAGGGGTTGACTCCAGACGGAACACATCGAGATGTATGGTGTCAGGTTGGGAATTGGGAGGCAGGGGGCTAGCATGCCTGGAGCTAGCAGGCCGGGAATCACAAGTCTGGAGGAAGTCCATAATCCAGCCATGTAAGAACTTCAACCATGGTTTCTCTGTTGCCAACCGGTGCGCCTCTACCAGAGCGGCCCTCTTCTGCCGAACACTGGACGCTCCCTTCCACCAATCAAAGCAGCAAGCCAAATAAAAGGTAAAATGTTGTAATTTGAGGTTGGTTCATTCTGTTAGGGTGAGTGAAGCAGGCAGGACCCAAATGCAGAATAAACAGAACAAATAACTTTATTTTAAAGATTTAAGGAACAAAACAGAACACTACCTCGTGAACACAGTCGACGACAAACAATGAACCAACAATGACAGACAGAAAAACCAGAACTTAAATACACACAAGACTAATCACACAAACAAGACACAGCTGAGGAGGGAGGAGAAAACACAGTGGCACCAGGTGAACACAATCGGGTAATTAGGTAGGAGGGAAAACTATAGGTTACTTACGTAACCCCAGACTCAGAGTAACATGAAGTGAAATGTCTCACTATGGGATGCGCCTCAACGCGTTTACATGCAAACAGAAGCATCAATCTCATTACGCCAATCCTGATTGGCTGGTGATCTTGACGTCAACGTCAGGGAATCCACCCACCCTTTAAGTAGCTTGCGCTACGACGCAGCGTCATTCAAAATAAGCACCGCTTCTCGCTTCGCCTTAGCAAGAAGGGCCGTCTGGTGAGACATCTCACTTCATGTTACTCTGAGGACTGAGGTTACGTAAGTAACCTATTGTTCTGATTCATAACACTCCGTTCGATGTCTCACTATGGGATATTGAAACTCCCGTATTGCTAGACATGCTTATCTCGAAAATCACCAAAAACAACCAGAACTTAACAGGTAGAACTCTCTCTCAACACGGGACCCAGCACTGCGCGGGCCACACTTGGAGCAGAGACATCTAGCCTGTAAAAGCGGACAAAAGTGAGCGGCGAGGACCAGCTCGCTGCTGCACAAATATCTTGGATGGAAACACCCTTGAACAAAGCCCAGGATGTAGCCAGTCCACGAGTAGAATGAGCACGCAGGCCCGTTGGTGCCTGCACACCCTGACTCGTATAAGCCAGAGCAATCGCTTCCACAATCCAGTGGGAGAGCCGTTGCCTGGTAACGGGCTTGCCCTTCTGAGGGTTAGCCCCACTTTTGACCTGTCTATATAGATGCGTAAAGCACAAACTGGACACAGCAAATTCGGCCGCTGTTCCTCAGAGGAACACAGCGGCGGAGGAAATACCACAATGTCAATGGGGGTACATGAGCCAACCACCTTAGGTATAAAGGCAGGGTTGGGCTTCAGCAACACTCTCGTCTGCCCCGGGGCAAACTGAGTGCATGAAGGATGTACAGAGAGCGCATGAATGTCACTGACTCGCTTGGCAGGTGCCAGAGACAGTAACAGCACTGTCTTCAGTGACAGGTGTTTCATGTCAGCTTCTTCCAGGGGTTCAAATGGAGGTCGAGTGAGCCCATCTAAAACCACTGCCAAGTCCCATAAGGGCACCAGTGACCTGGAAACAGGTAGGAGCCTGCAAGCCCCTTTCATAAAACGGCAGACCAAAGGATGTTGGCTAGCCGTCTTTCCCTCAAAGCCCACATGGCATGCAGCAATAGCAGCCAGGTACACTTTGATCATAGAGAAGCTCTGTGTTTATCAATTAAGTCCTGTAGAAATGATAAAATCACCCCGACAGGACATTGAAAAGAGATGTGTCCTTTTTGAAGGCACCACTCCTCAAACACCCTCCACTTACAGTCATAGAGAGACCTGGTGGAGGAAGCTCTTGCACTCTGAATAGTGTTTATCACCTTCTGAGGGAGCCCCACTGTATTCAGATTGTACCACTCACGGGCCAGGCCCATAGTGCCAAGCGCTCTGGGTGTGGATGAAAGATCGCCCCCCCGGTCTGAGACAGTATGTCCCTGCGTAGTGGGAGCTGCCACGGCTTCACGCACAGCAGCTGATATATCTCCGCCAGCCAGTACATTGCAGGCCAGTGCGGAGCTATCAGGATAAGTGTGTGGTGTTGTTCTCTCACTCTGGCCAGAGTTGGGGGTATCAGATCCAGGGGTGGGAACGCGTACAGAACGACCGGAGGCCTAACGTGCGCGAGCGCGTCCACGCCTAACGGTGCATTTAAATCGCGCATTGAAAAGAACAGCTGACATTGAGTATTTTCTTTTGATGCGAACAGATCTACCGCAGCTCGGCCGTAACGCACACACAGCTGACTCACAATCATTGGATGTAGAGTCCAGTCTGCATAGAGTGGTGCACCTCTGGACAGCAGATCCGCCCCGAGGTTCATCACTCCTGGTACGTGCGTCGTTCTCAGAGAGACGTCCGCAGCTCCATAAGATCAGTTTGCGTGCCAGCATGTGTAACTGGAGAGAACGCAAACCCATTTGGCGGTTTATATACGATATTGTGGTCGTGTTGTCTGTCCTCACGAGGACATGATGTCCTCTGAGAAAAGGCAGAAAGCGTTTCAGGGTGAGGAACACCGCTAAAAGCTCCAGATAATTTATGTGTGACCGTTGGAGGTCCCTCACAGGTCGACCTTCGTGTATATACCCCCCCAGCCCGTCAGACATGCGTCTGTGGTGACCACCTTCCGCGATAGGACAGCACCCATGTGTAGCCAGTGGCACAGAGCCATTACGCATTTCATAGTGACCATCACTCTCCAATCTGAGGGCAGCTACCCAGCGCTGAAACTCCCTCATGTGTAAGCATCCCAGTCGTACCACCAGAATGGCTGACGCCATGAGCCCCAGCAACCGCAGACATGACCTGAAGAGAACATATTTGCGTGGCTGGAAATGAGTGAGGCAAGTCCTGAAGGCTTTCACTCTCTCTGCTGACAAGCGGGCTGTAAAGGACACCGAATTCAGGCGTAGGCCCAGGAAGAGTACAGTCTGGGCTGGAGACAACATGCTCTTTTCTGTGTTTATTACAAAACCCAGGTCGAGCAGGTGTTTTACGAGGACATTCGTCTGCGTAATAGCCTCTTGCTCCGACTGTGCGAGAAGGAGCCAATCGTCCAGATAAGTTGCCAGGCGAATACCCTGTTGTCTTAACGGGGCTATCGCGGCTTCCGTACACCGTACAAACACTCACGGGCTGAGAGACAGACCGAAGGGAAGTACTCTGTACTTGTAACAGACACCCTGAAAGGCGAACCTCAGATATTTCCTGTGTGGGTAATATACTGGGATGTGGAAATACGCATCTTTCAGGTCGACTGATGTCAACCACTCGTGTTGGCGCACGAGACGCAACAGAGATGTGTGAGTGAGCATTCTGAATTTGTATCTTTTGAGATATTTGTTCAGAGCTCTCAAATCTAGTATAGGCCAAATTCCGTTCCCTCCCCGTTTGGGAACGAGGAAATACTTGGAATAAAAGCCGCTCTGACTCTGTTCGGCGGGTATTATCGATATAGCCTTCTATTCTAGTAGCGAGAAAATCTCTTGCTCTAGAATATGGGCCGACTCTCCCCAGGCCTGTGAATACAGAATGCCCGAGAAGTGAGGGGGGGTGACAGCAAATTGGAGCCTGTAGCCCCGTGTTACTGTCTTGAAAACCCAAGCAGAATCTGTGAGCATCCTCCACTTTTCGCTTCTCAAAGCGAGTGGAGATGTCACAGCTCTGTCGTCTGCCCTCAGTGTCTTTATTTGTTGTGTTATGGGGCCCTCTAGTGTCTGAACACGGTGGTACCCCAGGTTGACAACCCCGGCCGACACTGCGCATGCGCGTGGCGGTGGTGCCTTCACAATCCCGTCTATTGTCCGCCTTTTGAGAGAGGCCGTAGCCGCTCTCAAAAGAGGGGCAGATGACAGACTGTTTATTGTTTTTATTGTTTTTCTTTTCATTTTTATTGACTGCGCCCTTGGCTTCAAGTCTGGAAACGACAGTGGGAAATGATTTATTCGGAAACAACAATGATGACATGTGATGACATGTGTTTGTGTGACTTAAACGTGACTTAAACAGAACTTGCTGTCTTTGATGTTAAGTCCATTTCCCTGATGGCGCAAACTTGAGGATGACGTTCTGGCATCACTCGAGGCGGCGGGAAGATAGGGGCATGGTGACACCCCGAAAACACATGAGCATCCAACACTGGAACGTGATCTGGAGCTGGGGAACTTCCAGCTCATTCATCGAGGAGAAGAGAGGAGGCTGTGAGGCCGCCCGCTTCTTCTTCCTCGCCTGATGGCTGAAAACCTGGGTCGGCTGCGCTTGAGCGGCAGCTGCCGGGACCGGAGATTTTCTTGGCCAGCTCCCTCTTGCCTCGTGCCTGGGCTGGGGACCCGTGACGGGCTGTGGTCTCTGCTGCTTCGGTATTTTGAACCAGGCAGGACGTGAGACAGCTTGGGTGAAGGCCTGCCGCGGGACCATTGGAGGTGGCGGCTGCACCCTTCGGAGGAGACAGAGCTGGAGAGCCTCGTCTCCCTTCCTTTTTGACTCGCACCTCAGCTGCATTGAAGCTAGAGCGGAGCCAAATATGCCCTCGGGAACAATAGGCATGTCCAGAGCATCCTCTTTTTCCCGGTCTGGAAGGTTGGTCAGGTTGAGCCACCTGGCTCTCTCCTTTACCACCATCATTCCCAGCGCTTTCCCGTGGCTTGGACTGCGCAGCGCTGCACACGGAGGCAAATGTCCGTGATCGCTGCGATCTCGTCCCACACGGCAGGCTCAGGTCTGCTCGACATGTCCTCGCAAAGCTCCGCCTGGTAGGCTGTCAGCAGCGAGGAGACGTTGAGAGCCCTGGTGGACAAAGGTGCGGCTTTATAGGTCCGTTCGGTCATCGCTGACTGGAACCGGTCTGCCTTTGCCGGTAGCATGGGGTTCCTGCTTGGTGTCGAAGCCAGCCTCGGTTGGAGGTGGGCTGCCACCAGCGGTTCCATGGGCGGCATGCGGAGCAGGCCGAGCCTCTCCATACCGTCACAGTCCAGGGAGGAGGCACCCTGGATTGGGGCCTTGTTGCTGAAGGGACGGTCTCTCCACGAGACCGACACTTCGTCCAGCATCTCCGGAAAGACTGGAAGGAGCTGCCTCTTCGTCCTCGCTGCTTGGGGAAAGTTATTGGCCATGGGGTGTCCAGCCTGGACGCAGCGCGTCGACACACGGCCTGCAAGTCCATGCTTAGGATGGGCGAAGCTGGTGTGCTCTCGCCCGGGGGAGCGGACATCGCTCCCAGCTTTGCAGCCTGAGCCGATGAAACGAAGATGTCATCCCCATCCGAGTCAGACAGGAGGAACTCAGAGTTATCCTCTCTGTCCTCTATGTAGTCCAACTCCAGGACATCCTCCGCGGGTGGAACCATGGTGAGGTCCAATTGGGAGCCCCAGCTTGACACAGCGCGGGGCTCCGCTCTCGCGGTTCTTGCCGCCACCGGGTCCCAGCCTGAAACGCCGTGGGGCTCCGGTTCAGCGGCTGTCGCTGTTGTTGAGCCCCAGTCTGACACAGCGCGGGGCTCAATCTCTGCGGCGGACGCCACCATGTCTTGATTGCCGGACGGCGAATCAGCGGATATGAGGGGGTCCGGTCCCGACAAGCTAGCTTGGCGTGCTAACCGTCGGCGGAGGCTCTTCATGGTGAAGCGAGTACAATGCCCGCACGAGCGTGCGTGTTCCAGCCCGAGGCAGGACGAGCAGACCTGGTGTGAGTCTGTGCCTGAAATCTTAAACCCGCAGCAGCATTGCCGAGCCTCAGAGTCCCTGACTCCTCTGGTGTCCATCCATCCTTCCATCCAATTTCACTAATGGATGTTGTTTAATATTATTAAGTATATGCAAAGCTGAACCGTCTCTGTATCCATAATTGTCTTTTTGCTTTACATTCTCTTTTTTCTTTAAATTATATTACAAAAGGTATCACTGCCTTCATATTTGAGTAGGGTTGTCATTGTCAATGGACAAAACCAATCTGCAGTTGCTCAATGCGATCATATAATTGTCACGTTTTGTCTGTGCAAGTCTAGCATGCTTTTGAGGGAGTTATTTACAGTCATTTTAAAAAGTAGTTGTTATAGTTATGTTTCTATGAATCACCCTTTACATAAGAAAAAGCACAATTGCCATTAATTGCAAGATACAGTATTTGTTTGCTTTATTGCTGTTTTTTTTATTTAGTCAAGAGAAGGAAGTATATATTGTTGCATTTTAGGTTCTGGTCTAGTTCTGAACTTTTTACAGATTACAAGAAGAAAACATGAAGAGGACTCATTGCTTGGACACTTTTGGGTATAATCATTCTGCATTGTCAGTACCCCCGTGGGAAAATCATAGTCTGATGATTGGCAGAAGTTTTTGCTGTAGGCCTACATCAAATGAATTCACATATTATTGTATTTGGTTCATTTAGTCCTGGCCAAGGGGGAGACAAATGATGCTTTGTTTCATTTTAAGGTTCTAGCCTAGTTCTATGAGTTTAACTTTGTGCTTGGAACACTTTGACGTTTGTCATCCTGCATTGTCAGGACCTCCATGGGAAAGGGGAAATCATATGCTGATGATTGACAGATGTTCATGAAGAGCTTGTCTGCTTCCGATGTGTATATATGTCCTTTGGTGTCACAAAGGGCTCTAAAATAAAAAAGTGATAATTAGTTAGAGTTATTATTAGGGTGCAAATCGACTGCATGTTATGAATAATGGATAGAAGGTAGAGACAAGACAAAAGAGAGGTGGCATGTAGCCTGCAGTCATGATTCAGGGCTTATTATTTCCGGATCACTGTCATACCCTGTTTTTAATTGACTTTATGAACAAAGTTACCTGAGTGGGATCAAGCACAGCATTTTTAAGAACTTTTGATCCATTATTCAGGGAAGATAACCTCTTTCACAATTAGTAAAGTAGTAGTTTGTTTTTGTATTTTCGCTTTTATCTGACAGAGGACAGTGGAAAGAGGGGGGTGTATGACATGCATTTAAAGGTTTCAAGGCTGAAATCAAACATATTGCACTTGGCTAAATGGAAGTCAATATATCATAAAATCCTGTTGTTGGTTAACTTACTGTACACCATGTTATGGAAATCTAGGACCCATACACGGCTGGAGAGTACAAGTCAAAGTGATCAAAACAAATAAATGGTGAATCGAGAAAAGCTGTCTTTTGGTTATTTATTTGAATTTCCACTACCAGCTCACCAGTGCGGACCTGTCAACATCTGTCAGTATTTCATATTTTATTTTGAGAGTTGTTCACCCCCTGCTATGTCTGTTTTTACTTCCTGTCTTAGAGTTTTCCCTCCTGTGTGAATTTGTGATTATTATCACCTGGTGCCCTTCTGTCTTTGCCTGCCCTCCCCAGCTGTGTCTTGTCCTTGTCATTAGTTCGGCATGTATGTAAATTCAAGTTTTCAATTATCATTTTGTCAAATCCTTTTTAGGAGTTTGTCTTTTTTTTTTTTTTGCCACACTTGGATATAAACCATAAATAAAGGTATCTTTCAGTTCACCATTTCTGTCCTGCATATGGGTCCATCCTGCTTCCTGTTTTTACCTACCTGCGGCTGTACGAGATTGGTTGTTTTGTTTGCCACAGGGTTGATTAACAAACCAAATGAACCTTCTAGCGTGGCTAACGGATTGGTTTAATGGCACAATATGTCTAATCAACCTACCATTGAGCACTTGATGCATCAACACACCTAAAACACTAGAAACTAATGGCTACAATTGCCCAATAAAACTTTAAAAGGACATTCGTGTTTTGCATTTTATGTATTTCCAAGTGTTTTTTCAGGTCAACAAGATGTATTTTTCCATTTCGATTTAGTCTCACTTGAAATACAATTTTCCATTCATGCATCAGCGGACTGACTTCTTCTCGATATGTATTCCTTAGTATAACTCCAAAGTAGCAGGAATTGAGTTAGATTCACCATGAGGGTTACAGCAGTGTATAAGGCTTCAGGCAAGCCACAGGTTTCTAGACAGTTATGATGCCTTAATAGCCCATGTGCAACAATGGAGGAAGTTGACATTCCTAGAGGAGCAGAAAAGGAGAGTGGTAGAAGGGGGAGGCAGTGATTATATATGGAGAGACAGGGGGAGTATAATGAGAGGTGAGACAGCAGGAGAGCTCACGATGACGGCCTGGAGGAGACACTTTGTGGTAGTTAAATCTGCACACAGTTGTTGGCATTTTATTGTTAGTCTTCGATGCATACTTCTGTTGACATCATGTTATAATCTGTAATGTTGTACATCCCAATTGGACACAAGTCATAAAACTGATGGCAGTTGTTCAATAATATAATTAAAAGAAATACAAGGATTTCTTATATACATATTTAATCCAACCTTTTTTTAATCAGGCAGTCTCATCAAGATTAAGATCTCTTTTCCATAAGGGACCTGAGAACAAGGAATTTTACCAGAACACAATCTGGCCATGCCCTTAATTATGGATAACTTTAAGCCTTAATATAATAAAACCCATTTATTTGTCTTAAAAATTACCGTTTGTCACAGTTGTCATAAAAGGTACATTTAATCATGGAACCGAAAAAACGTATTTTCTGTTAAGGCCCTGACACACCAAACTGACACCAAATAACATGTCCCGACGGACCCGACTGTTGTGTCGCCTCACGTCTCCTGCGTCTTGCTCAAAAAGTCACACTGGAACAGACCGCAAAGCCGATGGCCAAGTAACACGTACGCACTGCACATGCGTGAGTCGCAATAACTCTCCTTACCAGCAGGCGGAGGTAGTGTGTATTCATCATTCAAAAGAGACAACCGGAAAACAGACTGCGTGATACAAACAACAAATAGCTCTGTATGCTACAGCTCGAGCCAAGCAGCACAGGGATGAACTATGCCAATATTTTAACAGTATCGGTGCAGTGCCTTTTCAGTGGGGCAAGATATAGCAAATATGTGTGCCTATCCTGCTATTTGTGTTTATTCTTTTAATCACACAGCGTTAATAACAAATAATAATTTGCCTACATAACTGTCAGTTGCAGCCCTAGCATTATTATTGGTTTAACTACAAACAGTATATATTTAAAACATTTTAAAATGACCATCTTGAACAGCTACAACATTAAAATACTTCTAGGCAGATTGTGGACAGTAGCAAAGTACATTTACTTAAGTACTGTACTGCTCCACTCCCATTCAGGCAAATAGAGAACCACAGTGACGCGTCCTAAAACCCGGAAGTAAGTTAGCATTTTTACCACGTCCGGTTCCTTCGATAAAAAGCAATGCAATTTCTCCATAGGATTTTGTAAAATAGCTCCAAATAAGGTCTGTGTTTGACACAAATTGAAGAGACAGATCACGTTTTGTTCTACGACATTAAATACATCAGCAGTGACCCCGCTGGTGATTTTTGAAGAGTTTACGTGTCTGAAAAACGATGGTTGTTACCAAGTGGCTGAATAGGACTACAGAAGTTGTCCAGGCCGTTTTACGTCATTACACCGAACACGTAAACACTCCCTCTAAGTTTGTTTGCCCTGTTCTGCTTGAAAGCAAGTACCTGCCTCCCGCAAACTGTTCAAACAAACGCTTCAACTTGTACCATTTACAATCTGTATGTTTGAATATGGATCTTAAGTTGGCGTGACATTGAAGCAGCGACCCTGCTGTAGTTCCTTTATAGCATAACGTTAGCATTTTGCTTCTTGCCACTAGATTTATGCTTCAAAAATTATAAAAGTAGGATAGACATGTGGATATTATCCGGCTGAACAAAACGTGATCCGTCTCTTAAATGTGTGTCAACCACAGACCTTATTTCGAGCTATTTTCCAAAATCCTATGGAGAAATTGCATTGCGTTTTTGACGAAGGAACCGGAAGGAGTTTACATCCGGGTTTTAGGACGCGTCACTGCGGTTCCCTATAGTGTTTCGCTAAGCTGAACAGCCAATCCGAGATTTAGTTTGCCGGCAGCGGAAGGTGTCGGCACGGCCGAAAAGACACAACGGTGCGGAACACACCAATCTGAGTAGGGCAACAGGACGCTCATCGACGGCCAGATATCTATCGATGAGCCGTCAGGCCTCACTGAGTGCACCTATATGTTTAATTAGTTTTACCAAAATAACTTAATTTAATTGTATTTAAAATAACATTTCCAAAGAAATAAATCCATCGAATGTGCCTGTTCAGTTTCTGTTGGAATGTGAAGGGTTAAATGCAGTCTCTGCGAGTTACTGTGAAGACGGGAGAGCTTGGTGGTCCTGCTGTAAATTCACTGAGGGCCCGCTATAGTAACTCAATGTAATGTCAAATGACAGTACAATTGACATATCTTCCCTCTAAATGGGTGGGCTTTATTTCCGCGGACTTTATGACAGGTTCCGCCCGCTGTGAAGTTTATGCATGTATATAAAGTGGTGCAGTGACGTGTCCTAAATCCCAGAGTAAGCTGCGCTTTGGTTCCCTCGACAAAAAAGCAATGGGATTTCTCCATTATGGGGACCTCCATGGGACCTTATTTCGGAAAAATCATGTATTGAAGTCAATGGAGAGAGAAAGATTATCTTTTGATCCTGTTTGAATTGTGCAACGAATTACACATATGATGTTTGTCAATTTAAAAAAGGTAATTTTGCAAGTCAAAAAAATAAAAATGTGTCGTAAAACTGTGAAGTAACACATTTGTTTGTGTGAAGCGCTCAATGAACAACATCTCTGGTCTTGCATACGTCACCAACAAGATGGCCGTCACGTTAGCACTTTTCACCTCTTTCTTTCAGAATGAAGTGAAAAGTATTAAAAGAGGTGAAAATCACTACAAATCTGGCCATGTTGAGAACTGTACATACACAAAAGGGGAGTTAGTCGGTTCCGTAAGAGCCAGCATTCGGGACCGGCTTTACAAGGTTTCGGTGAGTAACAGGAGTGTAATGTGTAACGTTAATGTACGCGACTCTGGGATTTGTAGTCTTTCTAGTTGCGTATATTTATAGTCTTATATTTCAACAGTTTTAAGACAAACTGTGACTTTTTTGACATGGAAATTATTTTTTAAGATTGACAAACATCATATGTGTAATTCATGGCACAATTCAAACGGGATCGAAAGATAAGTTTTGGCTATATGCTACAGATGTAGCGCTTCATTTCAGACAGTTTGAAACGTGAGGGTCGTGATTGGTACGTGATCTGCCCTCGCTCAAGGGAAAACCTCCAGCTTGACTTGAGACCTCGCCCGTGATAAATAAATGTAATTATAATGAAGCCAGCTGCAATAGACCATTGATCCACCAAGGGGTGCAGTGGGGTTCCACACTGGAGCTCATGTGAAATAAAGTCAGATACAGTACGCTGGATGTACAGCGGAACTTTGTTAAGATCCATATGTCACGGATATCATACTCTGTGCTAAATAAGAGACATGTAATCATTTACAAAACATCACCATGTTGTTATTTAACAAAATAATGTTGTTTAGTCGAAAAAAACGAACGGGAGGAAATGCAGCCCGGCTCTCGATTTTTAATCCTAATTTAATCATCATCTTCACCACGATCATTTATGTTTATATTCACCAAATTGACATTAAATCACTGACACATATGAATATACTGTATTCAACTTCATTAAAACGTTATTAACGTGCCTAAACTCAGTAATTCACTAAAAATATTTATATTTTAATGGAGCCTCGTCAGCAGATCAGGATCCCAACGCGTAGCGGAGGGATCTTGATCAGCTGAAGGGTGTTATTTTCCCTATAAGGAACAAGTCGCTGCAAATGATCCCGCTTATTACATGGCCACATTCTCAACAAAGTAACGACATGACTCCCAATATTAATTGAAATGCTTTTATGGATTTAGAAAATGTTTTTATTGATTTAAAAAAATAGTTGTATGTATTGATTTAAATTGACATGCATCCGCTAAGAAAAATAGTCCGTTGTTACCGTTTTTTCAAACAGTCTGAATGAAACGGCAGCTCTCAGCTGTGTATTTACACAACTAATGGCCCATCAACCACAGCTCTCTCCCCCCCTGCCCCCCTGATCTTTTTTCTCCAGCAGCTAAATTAACTGTAGGTTACTCTGATGCGGCTTTCACACCAACGCTTTTCCCTTTCTAGCTCCGAGCTAGAGCTTTTCTGGTTCAGCTCCGGTTTCCCTTTTCTGCTCCTGCTCTGTTCACACCGCCCAGAGCCCGACTGGTGCTGCCGCTGCTGCGTCATGACGTCACCGTTTACATCGCTGATTTGCTCCCCAACTGCGTTACGGCGCTCACAACAACAACAACGGGGAATTGCGTCGGGTCGATGATCGTGTTGCTTTTAATCACACAAAGCCAGATTCAATTAAATAACGACTTCTACAACCTTATGCTTTTCTCCAGAGTGCCGTGGTTCATTGTTTATTAATGTGTTTCTGCGGCATTTACCCACCGCTGCAGTGTTGGCTGCTCTTCCACGGGAGTTTATTCTCCCGTTAGCTCCCGGTTAGCTCACACTGCAGCGGCCGCTCTAAAGTATTCACTGTCCGACTCACACAAGCAGCTGATACATATCCCCAGACTGGGGATATGTATCAGCTGGGGACCCCAGTTGCCCTTAAGTGAATGTGTGTCAGTCTGAATTGACGCTGTTTGGCATCACAACGCTGTTATGAAAGTTTCTCTGGTATAAAAATGGGTGATGTTAGCATAGCAACCGAAGCTAAACTGACTACTTGCTATCCTATTGTGGCATAAACCGTTTTCGACAGGCGCATTTTACCGGCGTATTTTTATTATGATTCTACTTGTGATAGTCGGACACGAAAACCTGTGCAGCCCATGTATTGATTCCATCCGATAGCTGCTATAATACAGAACAAAACGTCTGCCTCTCTCCACAATGATCAATAACAGCGAACGGATGGTCAAAGTAAGGTACAAATAAACAGAATCACACGAAGCCTGGTTAGTGTTGCCTGACTTTATAAAGTGTGTTTAGCACTACTGATTGTTGGCAGGCATGACAGTCGACCAGGGGCGTCGCCTGGACCTGGAAACATTCGGGGCTTAGCCCACAGTGGCGGCGCAACAGTCACATTTTCTACTGCAAGACTCCCCACACGCACATACACAATTGCGCCATCTGGTGTCACAAACGTGTGCCTGCATTAGCTTTGTTATGGCAATGGATTGTGGGAGATTCTCATAGCACGCGAGGATCTCTTGAGGGTAAGGTGTCTGTATTATCTCGGTGGACAAAATGTATGTTTTTATTTTATAAGGACAATAACGTACTGTTGTGTTTGTTTAGTTTAATGTTAATTGTTTAATGCTCACAGTCACAGCAACATGTTTGTGTGATTGGCTATTTCTTTTATATGATTTATCAATGTGATCATCAATAGCTCATCTGAGCACCAGAACCCAGCTCACGTGTCCTTTTATTCTGTCCATTGAAATGCAGGTATGTGAGTTTTGTACACCAGTTTATTTATGTTTAATGTTTCACATTGCTCCACATGATGCCTCGACTACAAAGTCTTCCATGTTTATATGCTTCTTCCTCTGTGTCACAGTTTGGGGAATATCAAGATCATTGCACAGGGCCTTGGTCTTGTTATAGACCTCATGTGCTTTCTCGTTACTTCGGTAACTTTTCAGTGTGTTCTCAACTGCTGTTTTGTAATCTACTGCCTGCACCAAGTCAAGTGTTTCTTTCTGCAGGTATTTGTGCAGGCCCTGAGTGGTTGAGAGCAGTGTCTGGAACATGACAGCATGTAGATGGTACTGCATGTTCAAAGCTTGCTTTCCAGTCCCTTTGCTAGAGGGGCTGAAAGGCTCCCCAAAGTCTTGATCAAAGCAGGGAGCTTTTTGACATGCCCAGCGAACAAGTTGTTTGTCCCCTACCTCTAGCTGTTTCTGAAATGTTTGCATTCTCTGATGGTGGACAAGCGATGTGGAGAAGAAAGAGTAGAGACACTCCAGGAGATCAACGCAGGTATGTGAGTTGTGTACACCAGTTTGTATAAATGTAATGTTTCACATTGCTTGTGAAAAATATACTACCACTATACGATCACTGATGTTTTGTTGTTGACTGGACACTTATTTTGTAAAAGAGATAGCATGTGAGGATCTCTTAAGCAATGCAGCTCACGTGTCCTTTTTATATGCTGTCCATTGAAATGCAGGAAAGTAATCACCAGGTCTGAGTGATCTGTTGCCGAGGGGACACTACACCGGAGTTACATAAGCAGAGATAAAGTGCTATTTTGGGGGGAACTCACCTCCTCTGGGGTCCCCCAGGAAGATTTGTTTTAAATGTTGAAGTTAACAGCATCAATCTTGTGCACTTTGAGAGCAACATCAAGAGATATGGATACATCTCTCAACACCCAGATGTCAAAAATAAATCAAAGAATCAGAATCGGGTTTATTATTTAAAAACACTTCATTTTCCAATTAAATCATAAACTATGTCAAATTATTAGAAGTTGTTAGTAATCAGATTAAACAGAAAAAAGGGATGGAAGGAGGAAATAATAATCCCTCATCTCTTTCCGTTTGCGGTTGAAATGATCTCTTTTGCTGGCCAAACATGCTGGATGGAAAGCAGTGATGTCTCACTTGCCTTGGCCCTGTATCTGCAGTCCCTAAATCAGTCATGTTACCCATTGACTCTTGTCTGTCCAAGGGAGTATACTACGAAGCAGGATTTTCGCTTAGCCGGCTAACTTCAGGGAAAACTCGGGGTTTCCGGTCCTACGAAGCTGGTTCTCTTTTTAGCAGGCTAGATCTCCATGGTAACTTATGCTTAGCGGCTAACCTGGTCGGGACCAGGTTAGGTTGCAGGCTAAGAGCTCAACTCAGTGAAAGCACTGCCTGCTGACCAATCAGAGCTCAGTGTGCGGAGTTTAAAGCTATCAAGTCATATTACAGGAGAAAGGAAATACAGAAAAGCTGCCGTTGCAGGAAAGACGGCCGGCAAAAATCACCGACTGTGTGAACGTGAACATGAATAGAATATCACCTCCCATCTTCAGAGCAATCTGACTATTATAACATTAGCGTTAAGAAAGCTTACTTTAATATCTGCCACAACATAAGTACCCGGATCAGAGCAACATTAAGTACAGTCGACACATCACGCGACACATCACTTCATAATGTATCATATATATTTTTTTTCTTATCTGAGTCAGCTGAGCCGTATCTGGCCGTGCAACACTCAGTGTCACAGACTGGATGCAGAGGTATTATTTTAAGCAGCACATTAAGTTGACAAAACACTTGAGTCAAATGTAATGAAAGTCAGATCGTGTCTTGTCAGTGATATCATAAACCTGTTAATGTACGCATTCAAACACTTGTTCTTTTACCAGCTGTATTCACCTTGTAGGTGCAGCTCTGTGGCTTTGATCCTGGATCAAGTGTTTAAGTCATGGATGTTTAAAGTTTAACTTCTTCATATGTCTAATATTATAGTTCACTTTTCATTTAGGAAGTATGACGCACTGCGCTGTCAGTGCGCTTCTCCATGTTTGTGATTGGTCGAATGCTCCAGATACCACCCCTTTCATGTGAACGCGCACCTAACTAGATAGGACACGGCTGGCTTGAGCGATCCACTTGATAACCCGCGTCGTAGTACCGCTTAGCGAGAGCGCGTATGTTTTGGATTAGGCCAACCGGCTAACTCAAACATATCCAGGTTAGGTTGAACCAGCTTCGTAGTACAGGCCCCTGGTGTTCCTGTTCATTGTATCTCCTTCTCGTGTGTCCCTTTCTCCTGTTCTCCTTTCTTCATCCTCTACTCTGTTTGGCTCATCTGTGATGACTGTAGGTAAACACAAACAAGTATGTAAGTCAATCAGTTTCCAGCTCTGTCAAATAAATGAATTTCAAGATACACACATTTGTCTTCATTAAAATGAGTGTCACCAAACTAAGTCACAAAATGTAATACTAACCAATTGAAAATAGTTAAATTTACATTGGAAACCTCTTGTAGATATCACTGTTAGAGTAGTTATCTGCCAATAGGACATAATCATTCCTATACAAATGCAGTTTGAGTAATTCACTTAATATATTTACTTAAAACTTTAATATAGTAATTTTCACTTAATACTCTAATATAGTCATCTTTCTGCATTCAACACTAAGGAAAGCTGTACAATTTGACATGATAATGAGGAAAAAAGGCCTCCGACAATGCAGATCATTTTTTGATCATATCAATTTTAAGATGCGGGTCAAGGCTTAATATTTGGGAGCATAGTGTCCCTTGCCCCCTTTCAGGAGCCCCACTGGATTGGCTTTGATCTGAAATATTTGTATACAAAGCTTGTTAGCTGGCTGTCCATCTCATAATGTTCACATATAAACTAGCTGTCAATAGGAAATATCAATCAGAAGAATTATATTTTCATGCAAACATCTCTCACAAAAAGAGGTTGCACATTTAAATGCAGGTGTTGTTATGGCAACGTCAGTGGTCAGACAGCCACATTTACTGCTGCAAATACGTTCAAACATGCTGTCTACACGTAAAGCAGTGGCAACTATGCCACCATTTCAGCTGACTTTTTCTCAGAAATACTGTCACATAACATCCATATATATTTCAGTGCTAGGTTGATGCTTAGCTAAGCTAACTATGAAACACTTTAACTGACAGGACTCAGGATCAACTGTGTAATGTAAGGTAGCTTCTAGCTTCATGTCGAACACTGACAGTAAGTCAACATTTCCCAGAGAGCTTTCTTTGAAATCACCAAGTAACGCTAAACAACACAACATTTAGATTGTATGACAAAGTGTTTATTTAATATATCTGGCTAGCTATAGCTACTTGCTAACGGTTTAGCTTACCCGCGCGATTCAAAGTAACGTCAACGTAGCTATAATTGATGCTTTGCTTACATGTTGACATAACTTGTAAGTTTACTGACAGGTACATACCTTGTTCTCCTGGCTCCGGTGGTGGCTCTGGGGTTGTTGTGTGACCCACCACTTGAGAATTGTCATCTTTTTTATTAAAGAAATGTCTAATGTCCATCTTCAGAATCTCCGCGTCCGGGGCTGACAGTTTAAAGTTTAAACATTGTCACAGAGGAGAGGTACGAGAGGTATTTCCATGCAACTCTCTGATTGGTCTGGTGGCGTCGTCTTGCCTCTGTGTTGCATTCACTGAACATGGGAAATTACAATTCTGCCGTCCGTCCTATAGGTAAAGTAGGTTAATGTATTATATTATTGAGGGAGAATTTGTCCGGGGCTAAAGAAAAAACATCCGGGGCTAAAGCCTGGGGTCGCCTGGGGTCGGCGTCGCCTACCCCAGGCGACGCCCCTGCAGTCGACCCATGTTCAGGGGAGGTGGGTTTAGTTTCCTACACGCCTCGACGTAACGGTACGTCCACACAGCAGCTTTTCAAAAATCTTGAAAATCTTGGAGCTGGGCGTGTCTGACAGCTTGGGGATTTTTTGCGAGCAATGCGAACAACAACCAATCACATGAATCTCCCGCCCTCGACATACAAAGCAAAAAACCCCGGGGATTTTATGCGAGCAATATATATATATATATATATAAACTCCCCAAACAGGCGAAAACCTACCAGTTTCACCCACTGTCTCTGCCACCTCCCTCCATGCCTGGTTCCTCCGGTTTTTATCCCGTTAATAGTTCTGGTCGTAAAGAACCGGGTGATTTGCTACCGTAATTTCTCGTTTGGAATATGAGGAAATGAACTGCGGTCTGGTTCTCCCTGCTTACACGCGGTTTGATTGGCTAGCGCTTCTACTTTCAGATTTGCATAAACGTGTTTGATTGGCTGGCGCTTCCAGCTCAGCTTCAAAAGTTGAACATTGCTCAACTTTTGAATCCTGGAGATCCTGGACATCCTGGAAATCTTCGCTCCCCCACAATGCAGTTCGGCGAAAAGCGAGGCAAAGTGACGTCATCCCCATTCAAAGTCAATGGTCAGAGAAGCGTTGGAAGCGGTGGAAGTTTCTTCTGAAGCTGCTGTGTGGACGTACCGTAAGAGAGACGTAAGCGATGCCACCTCTTAGCTCCAAAGCTCTTGCCTCTAGACCGACAATTTTTTGGAGCTGGAAGTGAACCGGATTCCGGAGCTAAGAGGCGGCGCCGCTGCGGTGTGAACAGGAAAAACCGGCACTTTTCAGGCTCCAGCTCGGAGCCGGAGCTGAAAACGTGTTGGTGTGAAAGGGGCATCAGTGACAAGCTTACAGTTAGACACAACACTGTCATTGTAAGTGACCCTCAGTTAGTTGACTTTTATATTCAACTGCTAAATTCGTTACTGATAAAAAAGGGCTTCTACTGTACCTAATTACCTTAACACTAGAACCGCCAGAGGTTTTTGTATAGGCCTACCTAACACCGTCAAATTCCGCTATTAGAATGCAATTTTTAACAACATAGGGTGCTACATAACACACTTTCAGGAAAGGTGCAGACCCTGCATACCCTGCATACCGCTGTTCTATTCTTATTACCGTCATCGACAACATAATCCTTGAATCCAAACTTGACTATATTTGGAGTAACGCTAGCGGCTGCCATGTTAACTGACACTCCTGCCTACTAGTGGGCATTTAGAAAAAACTAAACGTATTATCTCAATACAAACGCAAATATTTAATTTTAAAAAGTCAAGTCCTTTCAAGTCATTTGTCTCAAGCTTAAGTCAAGTCTCAAGTCATGAATACCAAGTCAAAGTCAAGTCAAGTCTTTTATCAATGTTAGTCAAGCATGTCTCAAGTCCAAAAATATGCAACTCGAGTCCCCACCTCTGGTTTCAACAACAAGGTGGAGGAGAGTCCTCTGCTGTCAGACTGAGAGGCTGATAACTACAGCTCAGGTGAGGTAAAGGACTCTGAGTGTTTAGATAGTTAACTTAGTCTAAGTTCTCAGTGGGTCTCAAACGGTTTGGTCACCATTTATGTAAACACATATTTCCATTTGAGGGGGGAGTGATTAGTAAAATATGCATGAATAATAATTTAAAAAAAACTAGGTGAAAAAAGGTAAGATACACTTTTAAAACTTGTTGAGAGCTAAAATCAGTCTTTGCTGCTGCCTCAAAGAGCAGCAAAGACTAATTTTGGAGGGAGAGGAGGGAGACAGGAGAGGAGGGAGACAGGAGAGGCTGATTCAGGAGCCCGGACACACTCACAACTATAAATGAACCAATAAGTTTCAATGTCTTTTCATATTGGATATGGTATGTTATTGGTTATGGCCATTTTCTTATGATTTATGATTGTTGAAATGTATACAGTTCTGTTTCCTATGGGTGTTCCCATAGATCTAGTCTCTTTATTTCCCCCTCAAAATGCACCAGATTGATGCATTTAACTCCAAAATAAAAAAAATCTAGAGAATTTGAGGTCCACCCCCACTTAAAATATGTTCACATGGATAGGTTCCTAAATATATTTTCACATTTTTTTAAATGGTGACCCATCTCCGTATGTTTATTATTGGGTAGTAGATTTAAAGTATAGGACAATCACTCTGGGCAGCAACGCTGTAAATATTGACAAATAAATCCAGCAAAATGGCACAAAAACAAACTGGTAGTGGCCTGGGCTGGCTGGGTGTATAAATCCCGGCCTGACTTATGGCGCATTTCCACTGCAGCGGGTAGCCCCGTTTACGCGTCCTTAATCGTCCTTAAGCGGCCAGGCCAGTTTTTGGTGGCCTTTCCATATAGCATAGAACCGGCTAGCGGGTACTTTTTACGGCCCCATAAAATCGTGGTTCTATCAGGCCAGGGCCAGGGCTGAACTAGTGACGTCAACACTCTCGACTGCTGATTGGTCAGAGAGAATTGTCACAAGATCGCACGCGAGATCATCCCTAGCGTCGCATATATATATAGAAGCAAGCTTGCAGCATTTTTATACACAGCATTTTTGTAAACGGAGGAGCTACAACAATGAACGTCAAAGAAAAGCACACCGTGGTCGACTGAGGAGGTGACGACGTTCCTACATCTCATTGGGGATGATAAAATCCAGCGGGAGCTCGACGGAACAACAAAGCCGATCGCCCCGCCTACACTGCGTTGCTACCCCAGGTCCTAAACTGTAATGGAAATGTGCCACGGCCTTGGATGGCCAGCAAGGCAGCCCGAGGCCTGAGCGAGGACGCTTTAGGATGCTTAAACGGGGCTACCCCGCTGCAGTGGAAATGTGCCATTATTGTCCCAGTCCGGCCCTGCTGGTAGGCCAGTACAAGTGTCTTGAAGCATATTCTGGCAGCAAGTGAAGGGAGCGAAGGAGAGGTGTAAAGACCAGACTATTAAAACAATAATTTTATTTTTTTTTGCATCACAGCAGCTCCTTTTGCATCATAAACAAGGACAAATATGAAGAAAGCATCTAAAATCTGACTTTTAACATAAAATTACAATCACTGAAGACAATATGTTTAAGACCCATTAATGATACATTTGACCTTGGAATTAACTCTAAAAATAACAAACTAGTATCATTTACTTCAATGTTTAATTTGTCTTAATCCAAGTAAACAATTTGGGACAACTATATATTGACTTGATTGATATGGAAGGTGTTAATAAGCCTTATCCAACTCTATGGCCTGCTATACTGTAATTATCATTCCACTTTTAAGTTATAATGGACACAATCATAAGCTAGAGATGTGCCGTGCAATGGCCAACTATAAATAAAAGTGTCACCCAGACCTAGCATGTTACCTTTTTAAACCATAAGTGAAAAATGATTCATACAGGAGTGGTGTAACTCCATTTTATATCCATTAAAAGAGTCCTTCCGTAGCCAGAGACTCCATATCAATTTATTGGATTGTTTAATGTAATCATGCATTATGCAGAAGGATTCATTGAACATGGCTGCACCAAGAAGGGACCAATGCATTAAGGAGCCACTTAGAATCAAAAGAGGATTTGTTAAATGGTCCTTCAGTCTTGAGATACGGGCAAATTAATTCAATGGTGGACGAGATAAACACTTTTTGGAAAGTGCATTATCTTATTAAAGGGTGAATACCTCTGCTGGATTGTGTTGCTCAGAAATAAATGGATGTGAAGTTGCTAGGGTTAGGTGTTCTGAAAAGCATAAAAGCTGAATGTAAGGTGTTTTAAAATCAGTTTTTGACCCTGAAACATTGGAGGTCAGGGAATGCATTACAATAATATATAATTAAATTCATAAAAGAGAAGAAGTGACATATTTTTCCTTTTACTTATTCGAATATTGAAAAAGGAAACTTGAGGTGAAAGATGGAAACCAAGTTTTCTTCTTAAAAAGGCCCTTTTATGCTTTTGGGGTTTTGCCTTTTCTGTAGTGTGTTCTATGGGTTTTTATGCATGTAAATGGTCTGCAAACCAAAATCCCAAAGTCCCCTACAGAGGGAGTTTCTCCCGTTGCATTCAGCTTTTATGCTACAGACGGAGTTTCTCTTAAGCAGCAGGATTACACATTATACGTGATAGGCAAAGGGCATCTCTAAGCTGTTGACCAATCACAACAGAGCCGGCCAGCTAACCAATCAGAGCAGACTGGGCTCTGGTTTCAGACAGAGGGTGAAAAGAGGTGCTGCAGCACAGGCAGTATGAGAAAAATAAAGAGCTTTTTGAACATTAAAGCATGGAGACCTGTCGCAGTAGAACATATATGAACCTGAAAGTTAGCATATTATATACTCTTCAAGTAGACATTAAGCATTTCCTCCTTTCAGTGTGTGAATTGGAGCAAATCCTAACCTGACAAATGTAGAGGTAAAAAATATATCTGGGACACCTGCAGCAGATGTCAGCGTGTGTTTGAATTAATTGCTTGCTTCATTAATAGGTTTATAAAAGTGATTAACTGAAATTGCATTTTATACTGACATATAAAGCACAATTCATCATCTCCCAAGGCTTTTTTGTATGTCCCTACAAATGCCCCTTTAGGTAGAAACATTAGCTGGCCATCCTTTTCTTTTAAAACACATTCTATTTTTTACCTCTCTGTCAGGCACGTTCAGTTGTGTTATTTTCACTCAGGGTGGAAATCCATTATCATAACACATCCAACAGACTGACAGACAGGACATGTCCTGCCCTGGGGTGATGTACTAATCTCAAAATAACTAAACCTGTCTAGGGGAAACCACATCTATTTTTTTTGGTGGTTAAGGACTGAAGAATATTGCTTTTCTGGACATCTGCCCGTCTCTTTTTCATCTTGCTTTTTTGACACATTTGCCTTTCATTGGTCTACCAAGACGTGGAATTCCTCAAAATTCTCACTAACATAATTCTGGCCAAAGTACTGAGTTGACCTGTCATAATTTTGAGTCTATTTGCCATGTAAGGTGAGAATGTGCCCTGTTACAGGTCACGGTATTGTTAATAAATGTGGGCAAGGCAAGGCAAGGCAAGGCAAGTTTATTTATATAGCACTTTTCAACATAAGGCAATTCAAAGTGCTTTACAAAAAATGAAAGACTCTTAAGCCCGGCCCCCCCCGATACCGGGGAAAAACGCGTCACTGCAGGAGACAGCGTCTGGGGGCTTCTTAATATTTAAAAACCTATGAATGTCTTATACTCAAATAACGGGAAAAACTCAGCAACCTGAATATATGAGCCATTTTTACCGAAACAAAACACAAGTCTCACAAGAAGCGTTAGCATTAGCCCTTAGTGAAAACAGGCGGATGCGACTTCCGGTGCTAACTAGCAAAAACGATCTTTAAAACTTAATATGTTCTGCACAAACTAAATATCAGCTGAAAGCTGATACTCCACAGATTATTTTGATATAAGTATCATCACTGTAGGACACAAACTCACTGAGCTATCAGCCAGAACAGAGCAAGAAAACAACAACAGTGTTCTGAACCATAACAATAATTATGTTTTACCGTTGCTGTTTTGTGATCAAAAGTCGTGTTCAAGGGAATAAAAACGCTGCTCAAGGTTAATCCAATGTCTCTTTGTCACTTTAGAATTGTTGTTGATAATCCATCATTACATTCATGGCCGCAGAGTAGGTATAAAGTTGTGCAGTCCGGGGCTCAGGGTGTCTAATGCCTCTCTCTCCTTGACGTAAGTTAAAAGCGGGATTTACTAACTCTCCCTCCATTCTATTGGCTCTAAAGTTTCAAAAAAGGTGTCAATCACCCAAATCGACCAATGGGTTCCAGAGATAGGATCCTGCGTAGTATGAATAATGCCAGCAGCGGCTGCTTTACGGACAGACGTAGCAGAGGCAGCCGCACAACTATGGGGGTTATTCCCTATCTGTATTCAAGAGCGTGGTATTTAAATTTGAGAGCATACTTTATGTTACTTTATTTATTTCCCTCAAACTCTGTCCTCGCACTCAAATAGTGCCCTCGCACTCAAATAGTGCCTGCTTGCACTTAGATTTGCTCTGCTTGTGCTCAAACTGTACACTTGCACTCAGATATATTGCTGCTCAGAATTATTCTGTGCACGCTCGAAACTTTTTCTGCTCTCATAATTATTCTGTGCGCGCTCGAAACTTTTGTGCAACAATCCTGTCAAAATCCCTCAACCAATAGGAGGCCAGGTGTCCTTGCGGGTGCGTTCGCTTTACTTATTACAGCGTCCCGTAAGGGCGGTTACTCTTTGGTTTATAAACTCCCGCCCTCCATGGCTTTATAACATAACATGTACATCACTTCGCTGTACAACTTTTTTTTGGGGGGGGGGGGGTAAGCACAGTTAGTACATGTTTATAAAACGGACAATTCAAATCAAGCAATCTGATGTTTCTTAGTCGTGATATAATGAGCGTATATCCCGGGTATAATTGTAGTTACTTTTTCACAAGTCAGTATCCCTCCGCGTCTGAGAACCGTTACAACCATATGGTTCAACCCAGTCTCACGGCATTTCGTGTTCACCAACACGATTTTTAATCTATTGATTCGTGTTCACCATCACGATTTGCCCCTTTTTTTCGTGTTGCACAGCACGATTTTAAAAGCAATGTATTTCTACTGGTAACGTGTTTCGTGCCTGCAGGCTGCAGCACGTCTTTTTCTCCGGTCGGGTCGTGGAAGTCCGGAAGCTGTGTGGTTCATAAAAACATGTTCTTACTCAATATCAAGCCACAATTATTGCTTTTATTTTAAATCGTATAATTTCGGACTTTTGTTGCCGTCTGTGAGGAAAATAAATGGGGCTCAGAGCCTCAGAATACTGAAATCTGTATTTTTAAATCTTTTTTTCCTTCTAATTTGTTATTCTTTTGAAAGTAACACAGTGTTATTTACTCACCAATAACACACAATTATCCTTGCTTTTATTTATTGGTTTAATTCCATAATCTCGGGCTTTTTTGGTGTCCGTCAGGAACTGAATTTCAAAATAAAAATAACCGGAAACAGACGTAGGCCTATAAGGGACATTTCGAGCATCATTGCGATTGTCAACATTTCTGAGTTTAGGATGGCCGAAGACACTACGCTACCCATAATCCCCAGCTATCGTTTAGGACTACAGTTCCCGTAAGGTTATGCAGAGGGTCAAACAGCTGTGTGAAATGGAACGAAACCACGCCAGACTATCCAAAACTGGAATCGAACACCCCTCCAGAACTACACATGCTGGCTATTGTGTTTCGCAAAATGTTCTATGGGACGTCTCTACTGAACGTTTTCGTTTTTCCCACAATTAGAAGTTGCCATTATTAAACACATTGGTGTTATCAAATGTAAAACATATAATTAATAAATGGGTGAAAATCACTTGTGTCCATAATGCGCAGCATTATATTAATGCCGTATACCCACATGACAGCTCATTGCTACTTTGTAATTCTACTCCGCTACAATTCAGAGGTTAACCTGGTATTTTTACTCCACTGCATCTATTTGAGTTACTTTGCAGATTCTGATTAATTATGTGAAATATAAACAACCCTTAAATCAGACTTTAGCTACACCTGAGTACAATTCAGGTAAGGTGATTATCAAGTGCCAACAATCAGGAGAGATATTTGATAGTTGGTGCTTGAGAAGACTAAACATGTATCTGCAATTGACATGAATGGAAACAAGTAATAAAGTATATTCATTACTCGTTATTCTCTACTAATAGTTCATTAAAGACTGTATATTATGGCTATTTTGCACATCCCTTTCAAGATTTTCAAAGGTTTATTGACATATCATACACAACTACGGTGTAGTTATGCAATTAATGAAAAACTTGGGTCACAGGTTCCTCAACAGTGCATTACAAGACATTTATCAATATGTGTGTACCTCCACCATTAAACTGTTATATTCTGCACATTTCTTATTCTATCTACATACATAAGAGTATAATTAATGTGTATAATATCAGTTAAAATAAGTGCTTCAACATAGTTAACATTGCAGGAAAGCAATATATTAGGCGTTAATTACTTTGTCAAGCATAATATTTAATATTTAATGTTTAAATAAAGGTTAATCCGTTTTTCTGTTTTGCACCTCCTCCTATTAATATCTGTGTACATCCTGCACTAAACTGTTGTATTGTAGAGATCACTTATAGTATCTTCTTGAATTTTTATATTCTATATTTCTATATTTATACTTTCCCCCTATGAAAGTATGTACTCTTAATATTTTTTTAATCAAATATAACACATAAAAACAATAATTCAATAACGTGCTTTAACCACTAGGAGGTGCACACAAGGTGCACACAGCCATAATAACTTTGTATTATTAGTGTGTATGTACAACATCTGAAGATAATAATAATAATAATAATAATAATAATAATACATTGCATTTCGAAGCGCTTTTCCAGGTGCTCAAAGACGCTTTACAGTGGTGATAAAACATGATAAAATGGAATTTAAAAGTTATTAGAACAAGATAAAATAACATTTAAAAGTTATTAAAACAGCAATACAGCATAATTCACAGATTAAAAGCCAGTCTGAAGAGGTGTGTTTTGGTCAGTGTTTTGAAAGTGGGGGGGTCAGTGCAGTCTCTGATGTGTTGTGGGAGGGAGTTCCAGAGGGTGGGGGCAGCGATGAAGAAGGCTCTGTCCCCCCAGGTTCGGAGCTTGGTTTTCTTGGGGATAGAGAGGAGGTTCGCTTCTGATGTATAGTTTTATGCATGCTTTCACATCATTTTACAGCATATTGCTATACTATTTCAGACTCAGTATTTACATTCTTACATTCAAAGAAAATCAGTAATATCTTTGAAAACGACAGTCCTTTTCTATCAGCTGTGCACCGTTATGGTGTAAATATAACCTATCTATAAATTAGATCAAATGTAAAAGTCAGCCGAATTAGTGTTGATACTGCAAGGAGACGTATTGTGTGAAGAGAAATCGAAGATGTTGTTTAATTGTTGATATATTTATGATCCACGTCAAGTATTCAGTTTCGGCGCCATTTCTTCCAGTTTTTCCAAAGGTCTTCTCATCAGGGCTCTCTAAATAAAGAACTACGGCAGATCTGTAATATGTAATGCAGCCGAACCGTGTATTACAATGCCGTTATGTGATAACTTTCAAAGAGAAAAGCAAGAGCACTGGGAATTAAGTATTATTTTATACTTTTAAAATGTTTTCCGGATTTCATATAATATAAACACCAAATCCCAGCATGCATTGCGGCTAACACATCCAATCAGCGAGCTTAAAACCATAGCTGAGGATCTTGGGTAATCGCTCGGAATCCCTACGTCTGTTTCCGGTTATATTTATTTTGAAATTCAGTTCCTGACGGACGCCAAAAAAGCCCGAGATTATGGAATTAAACCAATAAATAAAAGCAAGGATAATTGTGTGTTATTGGTGAGTAAATAACAGTGTGTTATTTTAAAAAGAATAACAAATTAGAAGGAAAAAAAGATTTAAAAAATACATATTTCAGTATCCTGAGGCTCTGAGCCCCATTTATTTTCCTCACAGACGACAACAAAAGTCCGAAATTATACGATTTAAAATAAAAGCAATAACTGTGGCTTGATATTGAGTAAGAACATGTTTTTATGAACCACACAGCTTCCGGTCTTCCATGACCCGACCGGAGAAAAAGACGTGCTGCAGCCTGCAGGCACGAAACACATTACCAGTAGAAATACATTGCTTTTAAAATTATGCTGTGCAACACGAAAAAAAGGGGGAAATCGTGTTGGTGAACACGAATCAATACAGATGTAGCACTCCAGATTAGACTCAAATGGGTGTGTCCCAGTCAAAAGCCCAGCAGATGCCAGTGGCTGGGGGTGTTGCCAAATTGCTAGAGGGTGTTGCCCAATTTCCCCATTTGTTCAATTACAGGATTTAACCATGAGATGGCGCTTCATTCACAAAATACACAATGGGTGTTGTAGAAACATCAATATTTTAGATCAAATAAAGTATATAGTTTGCTTTATGCAGTATATTTCCTGTAATATTGTACAGTAGATTGAAGTAAATCAACTTATACATTAAGATAAGATAAGATGGACCTTTATTAATCCCGTGGGGAAATTCAGTAGTTCAAACAGCAACAGGGTGAGAGTGAAAAACAGGACAGCACAGATTCACACAGATTAATAAAATCAAAAATAAGATGAGCGATAAAAAATATTAATAATGAGAAACTATGAAATAAGAAATGAATAAAACTAAATCATATCATATTATAATGTATTGTATTATTAAGTAATATCATACATTAACCCCATTATAGCAGATGCCACATTGAATGGATGAACACATGTATGCATCAATAATTACAGTATTTCTAAATACAAGTTGTAAAAATACTTATATGTATTTAATATTAACCCTTTGGAGTCGACCGTCACGCCGGCGTGATCAGATCACATGACCTGTTCAAGCCGGTGCCGCATAAAAACAACAGTCCGGACAACATTGCTGTGTGTTTCTGTCGAAAGTACTGCCTTGAAACTATATCCCAGTCTTTGTTTCATGCAAAAAGACCCAGTAAACACGGAGATACGATGATATAAATTTAATACATTTCAAAAGTATGAAATATGGAAGCACATATTTGAATATCTTCGCCATATTTGATCATTTTACGAAACGGAAAATACTGGAAACTGTAGATCCTGCTCAACAGGATGTATATGTGTATTTCTGTCGAAAGTACTGGCTTGAAACTATATCCCAGTCTTTGTTTCATGCAAAAAGACCCAATAAACACGGACATACGATGATATAAAGTTAATACAGATATATTTCAGAAGTATGAATAATGGAAGCACATATTTTAATATCTTCGCCGTATTTTATCATTTTACGAAATGGAAAATACTGGAAACTGTAGATCCTGTGTATTTACCATGGAGGGGGTGAGGTAATCTGTTAAACGGAGTGATACGAAACGAGACGAAAAGAGACGAAGAGGGACGGCGGGAATCGAAGAGAGACGGCGGGAAATGGAGAGAGACGAAGATATACGAAGACAGGCGGCGGGAGACAAAGAGAGGCGGCGGGAGACTGCGATTGAAGTAAAGTGACAGACAAACATTGAGAATTTAGATATAGTTAGATAGATTTAGAGTTTTGAAGACTCAACTATGATGAAGAGAACTCTGAACGTGAGTCAAACTTTAAGCTTGTTTTTTGACATGGAGGAGGAGGAATCTGTGATGTTGCCCTCTGTGTCGTAGTTGACAGAAACCGCTTTGAAGCGTGGCACAGATAAAGACAGAAAAAACAGATTGTTGTACATAATGTGTATATATATATATATATATATATATATATATTTGTATTATATTTATAATAACACTTTTGCCTTATCAGAAAGAAATCCCATGCTACCTCAATCAAACTTTCACAGTATCATAGTCACATCCCATGTATATATTTCCAGCTTTTAAATGGTTTTGTTGTGTATGTTTGTGTTGTGAAAAATAAAATCATTTTCAAAATCTGTTTTTACGTTTTTTTTGTGATTTTGGGTCCAAAATGTTCATATAGTAGAAGATCACTGCTCTAAACAAAGTCAAAAATCCTACATCCAAACGAAATAAATATAATTAATTATGATGAATACGTTAAGTCTTGTTCATTGTTTTTCAATTTTATTAAATGTTTGATATTTCCGGTGGAAATGGTGGACTATCGGACATGCATGCTCTCATGCGAAATCTACTTAAACAAGGTATGTCATGTATATTTAGTTTTCGTTGATGAGACGAGACGGACTAAGGTGTTAATGATGGACTATCGGACATTCAAAATGCAGCATATTTCCCCCAAGTGTCTGTCAAAATGCATTTTACGTTTCTAACTTGCAATATCATTATTTCCGCTCTCTTCAGAAGAGCGATCTCCCTCTCTGTGTGCAGGGGATCACAGGAGGGGGGGGGGGGGGGAGCTGTAGAATGGCCAATTAGTTTTAAACAAAGGGCCCCCAACATACATAGGACACATGGGGGGTTGGGCTGGTGAACGATGGTCTGCAGCACATCACAGAGGCATTTAAAAAGTGAAGACAATACATTCTGGAAATGTTCACATCAGGCACCTTTAAGTTAAACAATACAACTGTACAGTAAACAATTAACACAGTAAATTATGTGGATTAAATCACATTTATTTCGTTAAAAATAAACGAAATGACTCGGTTTGCATTCATAAAGAATGCACAAACGTGTTTAATCGTTAATGTCAGATATGTACTAATTCCTGCTCAAGATTAGATTCAACTTTATTGTTATTGCACAGATTACAGGTAGGCCTACTGAGACAACGAAATGCAGTTTAGCTTCTAACCAGGTGCAACAAGCAGTAAAGTGAAAAGTAATGTTCACAATCTACAGAATAAAATATATAATGAATTGAATGATGAATAAACAGTGAGGGGTATGAATACACTCGATATCAGCCTGTGAGCAGTATGAACAGTGTGTTAATCGTTTGTCAGATATGTACTAAGTAAATAGCCTATATTAATTTCATGATGGATTAAAGCACATTTATTTCGTTAAAAATAAACAAAATTATTAAATGTAGGGTGAATTGCCCTAATGTGGAACATTTTTGCATTTCAGACTTCGGGAATATATTGCAACATGAAGCCGATACAATAAATCAAAATCCAGTAACATTCTGAAATCCCCAGGATGTGTCCTAATCAAACCAAAAGAGAACATGCAGATATTAAACTCATAAAATAAATGGTAGACATATTAGTACTCTTAGTGCCAAGTTGTCTCAGACAATCTGTTTTCCTAATGTGGGACAGTTCTGTGCAAAATGTGGGACACTGAAAAGTCTATATTAAAAAGCCTCAGTCACCTTCATTCATGTAATAAAAAAATCTCAGGCCAGTAACACTCAAAGCTACAGTAAATGTGCAATACCATGCTATGTTACTATTTATAATGTTATTGTTGTTACAACAGAAGATGTTTTTATTTAAATTGAAGTTAAATGCATCAATCTGGTGCACTGAGGGCAAAATTAGTAGATTTGTGGATACAGCTCTCAACACTCATATGAAACAGAACTGTTCTTACAATGTGTGTTGGAAGGTATTAAATTACTATGCATATTTTATTGTGTAAACACACAGCTGATCACCTGAGAGCTGCCGTTTCATTCAGAGCGTTTAAAAAAAACGACGGTCTGATTTCAACAACTCAATGTGTGATTATTATAGCAGTAATATTAGACACTAATAATACAGTACACTATTAACACTGTACATATTATTGTTTGCCCGTGGGATTAGGGTGATCGGTAGTGAGAGCCGCTGCATTTTCCTCCGGTCGGATGTGATATAAAAACAAAGCGATTATTGTTGTTGTTGTAAACTCACGTGGATTAAATGTAGTGCATTAATTTCAACTCACGAACATATGATACATTAAATGAATGCGAGGATGACGATCGAACATCGTTTGTTTGACCCTGGATGCATTTTGTAAGGAAATATTTGTATGTATTCATGTTAGTAAACTATGAAGAAGCTTAAAAGGGGAAAATGATTTGTGTAGAAAACTGTGAGCTGGTTTTGGGCCTGTTAACATGTGGTTTTTTGAGGACAAAGGAAGAAGGGGGGAAGGTGAGGAGTTAACATACAGTCATCTCAGATCCCTGTGATAATGAAGCTGAGCCACTGTGATTGGGAAACTTAAGATGTGAGGTGTTGATATTTGGGCAGCCAATCACGGAGGTCTGGAAGGGAGGCGCAGATAACTCCTCCTCTTGTAAGCGAGGTATTTAGACAGGAACCACGCTATGTGCTCCCCCTCTTTCCTCTGGCTGGCTCACGTGAGTATCAGGTAAATGTGGGATCCCAAAGATAACTGTATTGAATTTGTAATGTATTGCATTGTCTTATTACCATTAAAGTAGATTATTGTTATCGGTTAATTGTATGCTCTGGATTCCTTCCTGTAATATAACCAGCTTGTTTAGGGACGCGCGGAGATTTGAAAAAGCGGACTAGTTGTCCATTCATATCTCTAACAAATGGTGACCCGACGTGCCAGATATACAGAGCTGTGGAGGGATTCAGACGACCGGAATGGGTCGGGAACAAACACTTTTAGAAACGGTGCAGTTCGTGGGTTGTGAGGTGAAATTCCTACACGACGAAGCCTGGAAACTCGATATTTCAGATCGAGTCGCCGTTTAAAACTGGGGTTAAATAGCAGACTAAGGCCAATAAGCTAAAAGCCAGCGGACTGCTATATGTTCAATTCTTGGGAGAGAACGCAAACGTCACCGAAATTGTGATGGGACCGGCTCTCGTTTCCCTTGTCTGTAAAAATTAATTTGAAAGGCTGACGTGTGATAAAGGGCTCGCATCATTCATGGTCTTGCTTGTCTGTTGAAATAAACATCACATTATCAAGCTGGACAAACTGTACGGGGAATAAATCTGTGTGATTTTTACCTAAAAACCTATCTGAGCGATTGTCTGTGGAGCACAGACAATGCACTCAGAAGAGTAAAGCTCATTTGTGCTCTGCTGCTGCCATCTAGTGGCTGAAAGGGGGGGGAAGCACGTTAACGACGACAATAGACAAGTGAACACATATTAATTAAGTCAGATAAATAAAAGCGAAGTCAATATGGAACATCAGAAGAGTAGAGACAATTCTGAAATTCCAGGGAGTTACCGGCAGCAATGGGAACAGATTAAGAGATTGATTTTAAGTGGAATCAAACAGGGAGCTAAAGAAAAGGCTTGTATATTTAAATAAATAAGCTGTCTGTAGGTTGTCATTGTTGATTAGTAAAGACCTTGTTTTATGTTGGTAAATGTAATGGTACAAGAGCAAGCTATTCATCACAATTGTATTTTTAGGTTATGAATAAAACAAAAAGTAGTAGCCTAAGTGATAAGCAGAAGGGTTTTTGAACGCTTGTCAGTATATGACAGGGGTGCTTATGCCCGCTTCGGTTTTCAATGTGCGCCATCACGTCAAAACAGTGGATTGGTGGCATTTTCAGTTCATTGCTTGCTTCCACACGCCTTCCCCCTCCTTGTCTCTTTCACGACTTTAGTTAATGCATTAGAACGATTGTTAACTTGCCGTGTTTCTAGAAATCGAACTCACTGTTCCGGAACGGCCTTTCAAAATAAAAGCCAAAGGCCGCTGTTCGCCAGAGATGCCTTCACAATAAAACAGTAATTAGCTTAACAATATATTTAACTTATATTACGTCCTTAAATATTGATTTTAATTCATTACAGATCTAACCTGCTTGTAACACAACTTAGATAAACAATTTCAAAAAGAATGGAATAAGCAAGTGGTTAAAGGGGGTTTCCTGTCTGGCTCATTTCACTTAGAACTGAAGTAAGGAAGAATAGTGTTTTATGAGAACTGTCATTCCTCATGGTTTCTAAAGATAAAAAAGAGATTTTACAATGTGGTTTTACTACTTTTAATGGAGTAAAGAATCGGGGTAGACTACTGCCATTGATTTGTTTTAACATTCACATGTTTCAGCATTCCTGACCATATAGACACTCAGCCGTTTTATTTTGTAACCCTTTGGGGGAGAGATTTAAATTGAGTTTATCTCCAGTTGCTGATTTCTTGTGATTACAGCGGCACTGGAAAGTTGTGCGCCACCTTTGGGTTGTATTCTGAATCAGTGTGTTGGTGAAGAGTTGCTCACTACAGAAACAGAAGAACTGTGCAAAGAACGCATCTGAGGAGGGTTTGACATTTTGCGTGTACCTCGTTGCCGGGGCAACAGTGGTGTGAAGAGGAACAGCAGTTTTGGGGATTCCTGCTGTGCAGAGGGCAACGTGTGTCTGACTGTAGCACATTGATCCAGAGGTGCCTTCCCCCTCAGGACATCCCAGTGCAAGAGTTGCATTGATCCTATTGACTACAGCTGCAGAGGACAACGCATCACTGACTGTTCACAATGTGACAAGATCTTGAGACAGGCTGGTCTCAGACGGTTCAGACTCTGAGGAAATTATGTGATGATTTGACAGCATAACTGTGCAAGAGTTTTCCAGAGGGTGGTGTACAACAATAACATTAGTGTTTGAGAGGGGAGGCTGATTGTTTATATGATGGTCTGGAATGCTGAAAAGGTTAAAGTTTAATATTCTTGGTTAGCAAACAAGACATCTGATTATTATGTCACACATAATAATCTTGTTATAGAAACTAGCTATGGGTAAAACGTGTGGTTGTTATACCATTGTTATCATGAACAAAATATAGATCAGGAAATAGTATCTGCGTAAAGATGAATGGATTTCATATCCTAGAGGGGATTAGTTATTGTGAATACTTCACAAGGTATCTACTAATGTATTGTAAAGAACTTGAATTGACTTGATAAATAAGTGAAGATAAGAAGATGTATGGACCATAAATTAGTCAATTGGTAAATAAAAAATAGCGGAAAAGAGGAGAACTATTAAAGTGAAGTGGAAAATCAGTCTAAAACACACTGATAGGAAAAGGGGGGGGCATGAAGGAAGTATGCACTCGACTTTTTATTCGTGTGTGAATTTGGTAGTGTTTTAATTTGTTACAGTATTGATATTTATATAGGTCATGTTGAAGGGAAAGCTGGTTCTAAACAAAATATAGTATTTCAATTTGAGGTACTGGTTTCATGTTCAGACACCCAGAGTTCCACGCACTGTTGAAGAAGGTAACATTGTTCTTTAAGTGCACCAGAATTGAAGATAAATTGATAGAATGAGTTATGGAATACATTGCAGTTCTTTACAGATCCTAGTAATGTTTTGACACAAGATAGTGATGTACACAAGTTTCTGAAATAGATCTATTAGTCATTTTAATACTAATTAGGTGTAAATGAATTGCAGTAATAGTACAATAAGGAAGTGACATTTGTTGGCTAACACTTTTCAGGGAATTTGGGAGACCGCTGTTCCAATGGAAAGTTAGAGATATCTTGAACATTATAGTTGTAATTGTGAATTAATAAATGATGGCGCTCCATATATACAGATTTTTATAGACGGAGGATGCTGGCCTGTGCTGGAACATCAAAGTCTCTGCAGAGCACGACACATGGCCAAAAACACTGAGACCAACTGACCTTTGACCCTGACCGACAGGGTAACTTGGGAAGGCACTCTCAATGACTGACTCTGAGGTGTACCTGACCAAACCTGACCAAACCTGACTTTACAACCTGACAGTGTGAGTGTGAGTGAGTGTATGTCTGCACCTGATCAGTGCAACTACATGATTTAAAACGATGACTAATCAAGCATGTTTTGGACTAACACATTATTTTTGTGTGATAATAATGTGTGAAATGAGAGGTTTCCTAACATTGCACAAAAGGGGAAACCGTATCTAATCTGCTTGATGATATTTCACTCCCACAGGAGGTGGCCGTTTGCAGAATGTGAAGCTCAAACTAAAACATGAAGATTCTGTTTCTTTTAGGACTGAAAGATGGAGAGAAACACTTACTGGAGTGTTTACTGTGGGAAATGATGGATGTACCTTTGGGACAAATGTTTGGTATTGTCTTATAATCCATTATGACCTGAAGGTTTTCTTCCCATACAGGTTTTTGTTTACACATGAGATAATGTGTAAAAAAGGGGGAGTGTAAACTTCACAATGTACATTTTTCATTTAGGGACTGAAAGGAACCGGCTGGCCCAACTCCATTGTTCAATCTGACCATTGATTGACAGTTTTAGAATTGACCTGCTCCATATCTGGGGATAACACACTGTTTGATGAAGGTTGACAGGTCTCTAATATTGATTGAGTTATAGCAGGTAACACAGATAAAGAATCAGTGGCCAAGGGGCTGCTGGGAGAGATGTAAGTCCAGAATGGAATACTGAAGAAGCTGACCTGTGAGTAATGTTTCAACAGACAACATCATGTAACTAGCCTGGTAAAGAAGTAAAAGCCATAGACTTTATTGTTTAGGTCATTATGGGGATATACATTTCATCTACATTTATAATAGAAAGACATTTGATGACAGTTTGTTGGAATTCTGTATTCATTTTTTCAGCGGGATAATATCTAAGCACTGACGGGTAGAAGCAGTATCACTGGGAAGCCATTCACTTTGTTAGTATTGTGATTTGGGTTGTTTTTGAATCCATAACATTAGTGTGTTTCTTTACCAGAAACATTAGCAGTTCAAATCATATTTAGATTTTTAATGGGATCTCAAGGATTTCATTTCAAAATAAACACAGATGCTTGTCAGAAATTCAGAGCTATTGAAATATGTTATTTAGTTTACCTAAAGATGTTGGGGTTCTTATTTAGTTGGCACAGTCCAAGTATTAAGATTCTGAAGCTGCACAATTAATTTAGAAAACCTGTGCACAGACGTCTGTTGTTTTAAGACACCCCACCAACAGGCTCCAAGTGGCCACGAACTGGTGGGTCAAACAGCCGAGGGCCCCAGAGCCCGGAGCGTAGGCTTGAGGGATTTGTATCAGATTTCTCCACACAGGTTGTTGATGCCAAAAGGGGGACCCGAGACGCAGGAGGCTGACTGTCAACCCCAGGCTCTCCGGCCCCTACCGAGTGACCCAGAGGACATCCCATGCCATCCGCCTACAAGGAAAGGGGGACAACTGGTACCACTGGAGCCAGTGTGCGGTCGGGAAAACACCTGCGAGGACCCTAGACGACATCAGGACGGATCTGGCTCTCGTCATGGAGGTCGACTCGGATGCTGTCATCATCGGACCGGGGAAGGAGGATCGGGAGGACATCCATCCAGCAGCCGGGAGGCATCATCATCGGACCGGAGAAGGAAGATCGGGAGGACATCTATTCAGCAGCGACTCGGAAGCCGCCATCAGCAAGCCGGAGGAGAAGGAAGACATCTCTCTAGCAGGCAGGCCAGAAGCCGCCGTCAGCGGATCAGAGGGGACAAAGACACGGCAAGCCAAGACGACACAGGGGACTCCACTCTCCGCGGAAACAGAAATGTGTGTTAAGTGCAACAAGACGGTGTATGGAGCCAGCCAGGCCTGCCAAGCTATGGGCAGCCTCTACCATGAAAGCTGCTTCACCTGCAGCGCCTGTAGTCGAAGGCTGAGAGGGAAGGCGTTCTACTATGACGCAGGAAGGGTTTTCTGTGAAGAGGACTCTCTGTACTCTGGGTTCCAGCAGTCTGCAGACAAGTGCAACGCATGTGGACATCTGATCATGGACATGATCCTGCAGGCCCTGGGGAAGTCGTACCGCCCCGGTTGCTTCCGCTGCGTCATCTGCAACGAGAGCCTGGACGGAGTGCCCTTCACTGTGGACACTGAGAATAAAATCTACTGTCTGAAAGACTACCACAGGGTCCTGGCGCCTAAATGTGCTGCGTGTAACCAGCCCATCCTGCCCTCAGAGATGGTCTGATGAAACCATTCGAGTTGTATCCGGAGAGGACAAGTATGGAGACTCAGCAGACAAGGATGCAGTTTTTTGACATTTTTTGGTCTCCCTCTCATTCTGCCATAAGAAATTGCTATGAAGGGCTGTTTCCAAATGTTTAAAGGGCTCTAAATATAATGTTGAGAGATGAACAGTGGAGAGGAGCGACAATAGTTATGTTTCAAGTGCCTTGTGTAAGTTGCACTCTTTTTTAAGAGTGCAAAAGGGGGAATTGTAAGGAAATATTTGTATGTATTCATGTTAGTAAACTATGAAGAAGCTTAAAAGGGGGAAATGATTTGTGTAGAAAACTGAGCTGGTTTTGGGCCTGTTAACATGTGGTTTTTTGAGGACAAAGGAAGAAGGGGGGAAGGTGAGGAGTTAACATACAGTCGTCTCAGATCCCTGTGATAATGAAGCTGAGCCACTGTGATTGGGAAACTTAAGATGTGAGGTGTTGATGATATTTGGGCAGCCAATCACGGAGGTCTGGAAGGGAGGCGCAGATAACTCCTCCTCTTGTAAGCGAGGTATTTAGACAGGAACCACGCTATGTGCTCCCCCTCTTTCCTCTGGCTGGCTCACGTGAGTATCAGGTAAATGTGGGATCCCAAAGATAACTGTATTGAATTTGTACTGTATTTGATTGTATTGCATTGTCTTATTACCATTAAAGTAGATTATTGTTATCGGTTATTTGTATGCTCTGGATTCCTTCCTGTAATATAACCAGCTTGTTTAGGGACGCGCGGAGATTTGAAAAAGCGGACTAGTTGTCCATTCATATCTCTAACAATTTCCTGATCTAAAAACATAGCGATGGTTTTGTACTTACGCCAACGTGAATTAAACATTATTTAAGCACATAATATGATCCTATCCGTGACATATATGGATCTTTACAAATATCCGCTATATCAGATACCTGTAGATCAGCTGTTTATTTCACATGAGTTTCAGTGTGGCAGCTTTTCACGGCTCTCCCTGGTGGATCCATGATCCATTGCAGCTGGTTTCATTATAATTAAATGTATTTATCAAGGGGGCGTTTCAAGTCCTGCGGGGGGGTTTTCCTTATCAGCAGGGGCCCACCCCGTGCCGATCACGGACCCGCACGGGTAGGCGTCTGAAACGAAGCGCTACATCTGTAGATTACAAATCGTGTTGGTGAACACGAAATGCCGTGAGACTGGGTTGTATGGTTACAACTGTTACATTACGTCCATCACAAAACTAACTATACAAGCGGATACAAGCGGCCGAGATGGGTTTCCTCTGCCGGGTGGCTGGTGTCTCCCTTAGGGATAAGGTGAGAAGTTCGGTCATCAGGGAGGGACTCGGAGTTGAGCCGCTCCTCCTTCGCGTCGAAAGGAGCCAGTTGAGGTGGTTCGGGCACCTAGTTAGGATGCCACCTGGGCGCCTCCCTAGGGAGGTGTTCCAGGCACGTCCAGCTGGGAAGAGACCAAGGGGTAGACCTAGGACCAGGTGGAGGGATTATATCTCTTCGCTGGCCTGGGAGCGCCTTGGGATCCCCCAGTCAGAGCTGGTTGATGTCGCCAGGGAAAAGAAAGTATGGGGCTCTCTGCTGGAACTGCTACCCCCGCGACCCGACCACGGATAAGCGGGAGAAGATGGATGGACAAAACTAACTAACTAACAAAGCTTAAAATGGAAACATTTAAGGTTAACTTCGACCTCCGGGGTGGCCTTACTATGGAGGAGTGGATTGAGAAGTGCCTATCTCCAGAAAAAAAAGCACCTAAATGACGACAATGCTGTCTGTCTATTATGTTGGCTAGCTGTTATTGTTGTTGCATAGCAACCACCTCGCACTATGTTTTGTGCAGAAGGCAACGGAGGGACTATTTTATTTTGAACATCATTATTTAATAATAATAACTATTTAAATTGGAGTGTGTATTTTTCTTTCACATTGCCAGCCACACGTGGTAACCATTTTATAAATGCAATAGCTCACTTCAGGCCGTGATATACGAATATCTATACAATATGGTTGTCGACACTCCGCTTCGCGTCGGGCCGAACCAAGCCGTAGCACAACAGTGCTGGAGCAGAACAACAATCTGGAGTTAGAAGTGGACCGGTCGGAAAATTCACTAGCAATCCCCCCTCCCAGAGCTCTCTATATGGCGCTGGCCCCTCCTCCCGTTGACAATTTACTAGCGATAACGAGGGCCGGTCGAGATTCCCGGGCTGATTTTTAGTCCCAGTACGCCACTGAACGTAGCTATTATGTAAGGTGCTGGTATATATATATATATATATATATATATATATATATACATATACTAACTGTGCTGCCTCCCACCCCCCCCAAAAAAGTTGTAAATCAAACAAGTGAAGTACATGTTATAAAGCCGTGGAGGGCTCGAGTTTATAAACCAAAAGAGTAACCGCCCTGACGGGACGCTGTAATAAGTAAAGCGAACGCACCCGCAAGGACACCTGTCCTCCTATTGGTTGAGGGATTTTGACAGGATTGTTGCACAAAAGTTTCGAGCGCGCACAGAATAATTCTGAGAGCAGAAAAAGTTTCGGGCGCGCACAGAATAATTCTGAGCAGCAATATATCTGAGTGCAAGTGTACAGTTTGAGCACAAGCAGAGCAAATTCTAAGTGCAAGCAGGCACTATTTGAGTGCGATGGCACTATTTGAGTGCGAGGACAGAGTTTGAGGGAAATAAATACATAAAGTATGCTCTCAAATTTAAATACCACACTCTTGAATAAAGATAGGGAATAACCCCCATACACAACCGCTCCAGCACAGCAGCAACGAACACAGCAAAGCGACAACACAGCGACGAACACAGAGACAACAGCAGGCAACAGAACAGTCAGACAACAATCAGACCTTGATTATGAACTTCAGGAAAGGTATGTACTCTCTCTGTTTGTATCTATTAGTTGTGTATTTGGTGTAATCTATAGTAATTCCACACTCGCAAAATACAACATGGACGCCGCTTTGTTGTTGTAGCGTTATCGTTCCGTGAGAAACTAAAACAATGGGAACATCATGTTGGTGAACGTATAAATAGATTAATTGTATTTCGTGACTATAACACAGCAGTATATAAATAAAGCTGTATTGTATATCAACCCAGTCTATATATATATTAGGGCTGTCAAACGATTACAATTTTTAATCAGATTAATCACAGCTTAAAAATTAATTAATCATGATTAATCACCATTCGAACCATGTCCAAAATATGCCATTTATTTATGTATATTGTTGTGGGAATGGAAAGATAAATGAAAGATATATGTTTATTATAAAAAATTTCTGCGTGTCAAAATTAAAGACAACTCACACACCTATCAATCATCAAACCGTGGGGTCTTAATTAATTACGTGTTGATTTCTATCAACGGGGAGTACTTACGGGGGGTGGGGCTAGTGGAGTACTTCGTGACCACAGAGTGTGAACGTTGTGATCAGCTGTTTTAGCGCAGTTCTCCAGTGAAGGGGGGGAGTCTCCCTCCGCAGTCGGTTGGCGTAGTTTTGGCACAATTCCGTTGTACAGACCGACGTTAACAGCAGCCCTGTCTGTGCACATGGAGACCGACTCTGTCGTCCGGTGATCTAACCGCCTTCTGGAAAAGCTTCACAAGTACATCGGTACGCAAATGCGCTTTGTGACACAAGTGACGGTACGCATTTCAGATTACGCACATAACCTGCGTACCAGTTAGTTATGTGCACCCCTGTACTACAGCAAAAGTATTCTCCGTCGGGACTTCCTGCAACAACACGACGCCGTTATCTTGATTCTGATTGGCCAGAAGACATTATCAAAGATGTTCTATTGAGAAGTCGATCACTACGTGACAAAAGTTTTCAAAACCGTGGCTACTGAAATCAATCTTACTAACTGCTGTCTGTGCAATTTACTCCGCGCGAGTTGGCAGACTTTATTTTGCTTACTTTAACATCATTTGTCATGGTGGGGCTAAGCCATTTCTTGGTATGGGTGTAGCCTACCCCAGCCATACCCTGGCGCTGCCACTGGTGGCACGTATGGGGCAGGCCATTCTGCACATGCGTTTAATTCAAAAAATTAATTACCGCCGTTAACGCGATAATTTTGACAGCACTAATATATATATATACTGTTATTCCACACACGCCAAATGGATTCTGTTTTGTAGTTCTTCAGACATTGTTCTGTGAGAAACTAAAACAATGGTAACATCGTGTGGGTGAACACTTATCAATAGATAATTGTATTTTGTGACTATAACACGGCAGTATATAAATAAAGCTGTATTGTATATCAACCCAGTATATACTGTTATTTCACACACGCCAAATGGATGCTGTTTTGTAGTTCTACAGACATTGACTATTAGCAGTTTATAAATAAAGCTGTATTGTATATCAGTCTATATATATATATATATATATATACTGTTATTTCACACATGCTAAATGGAGGAATTATTTCTGATTTGAGTTACATTTTTGAAAGAATAAGCTAGTGAAGTAATCAAAGTAATTGTTTTTTCCACATTTGTTTTCACAGTGATGAGGACGAGTATCAAATGGCTTCTGGATCACAGCCATCAACATCTGCCTCATCCGAGCTACGACGTGCATCAGATCAGCATACAGTTGACCCAGAGCCATCAACATCCAAGCTACGCCGCCGGACGTCTGCACCAGTACTAACTCAGCCTCCCTCTGCATCTTCTGATTCAGTGGACAGACTGTCAGGAGGAAAGTGCAACGGGCTGGTGTGTGGCAGACTAAGATTGTTACCGTTCCTGACGCTGTGGTGGACTACAACAGAAGCATGGGCTGCGTGGATGTGTCCGATGCTTTGATTGGGTACTACAGCGTTCACCAAAAAAACATGAAATGGTACAAGACTTGTTTTTACCATTTTCTGGACACTGCAGTGAGGAAAGCTTCCTTCTCCACAAGGAGCTGCACAAGATGAGGGGTGACCCCAGCAGGATGAAGCCACACACCCAGAAGTCCTTCAGGGAGCAGCTTGCTGCAGCTACGACGAGGGGTGAAGTCCCTGCAGCACCACCACCACTCCCCCCATCATCACTCATATGCATTCCCAAGTATTATGGGGAAGATGCCACCGCGCTCAGGAGCTGCTCACAACGGTGAAGACCTATCTACTGCACTAAGTGACTGGTGCCTCAATTCAAAAACACTAAACACATTCAGGTTGTGGAAATGTTTTCTTTTTTGCCAGTGTTTACAAAAAAATGCTTGTGGTGTTATTTCGGTTTTAGTGTAGTTTTTTAGTGTGTTATTTTTTAAATAAATCTGCTCCTGTTGGAGACAAATGTATCCTATGTTTCCTAATTTGTATTGTGTACGTAAACCTTCCTATAAGTGTTAGTCGGGTGATAAACGTGTAAGGACTGTGGCAAAGTCCACACACACACACACCATTTACATAAAAAAAGAAAATAAATGTTTATAAAAACACTTGTATTTGGATGGAATGATTACCTATAGTGATGATAACATTATTTGTACAGTATGGTAGCTGAAAAAGGTCAAATGGCACTGATGGTATCCAAATGTGCCAAAATGTGCCAAAATGTGCCCAAAGGTCAGTCCGCCTGGACTACTTTTTGCTAAACCTCTCTAAAAAGGTCAGATTTAACTTGTTTTGCATCAATCTTGATACAGGGTACTTATCATATGTTCTACTTTGGATTCCTAAAGCTTTTAGTCTACCATACCATCATTCAAGGGTGGTTTTCACTATAAGTAATGGTTTATTTTTAGGCGGAGGTAAGAATTGACCTTTTTTTACTATGTTCCACCTGCATTTACTCTGGCACAGAAACATCTATATTGATTCTGGCACTTCTACATTGAACTCACAGATGTAATCTTGCTTTGATAAAAGAAATTATTCATATAACCCTTTTAGAAGTTAAGTTATAGTAATTTGTTTTGGGCATAGCATTTTCGAGCCTGAAACCTGAAAAACAGGCTCAGGGCTTAAGAGGTTAAGAAAATGGCATTTAAAATCAGTCATTAAAAAGAAAAGCTAATAAAATAAACATTAAAAGAAAAAATACATGGATAAAAGTTACAGTGCAGTCTAAGATATGAATAGTTCAATTAAACATTCAAATAAAAAGTACATGGATAAAAGTTACAGTGCAGTCTAAGATATGAATAGTTCAATTAAAAGCAGCGACAAAAAGTAAAGTCTTCAGCCTGGATTTAAAAGTAGTCAGAGTTGCAGCGGACCTGCAGGTTTCTGGGAGTTTGTTCCAGATATTTGGAGCATAATAACTGAACGCTGCTTTACCATGTTTAGTTCTGACTCTGGGGACAGAAAGCTGACCAGTCCCTGAAGACCTGAGAGACCTGGATGGTTCATAAGTTAGCAGGAGGTCAGAAATGTATTTTGGGCCTAAACCATTCAAAGCTTTATAAACCAGCAGCAGTATTTTGAAATCTATTCTTTGACACACAGGAAGCCAGTGTAAAGACTTCAGAACAGGAGTGATGTGATCCACTTTCTTAGTGTTAGTGAGGATTCGAGCAGCGGCGTTCTGAATCAGCTGCAGTTTCCTAATAGATATTTTAGTGAGACCTGTGAAGACACCATTGCAGTAGTCGAGTCTACTGAAGATAAAAGCATGGACAAGTTTTTCCAAATCCTGCTGTGACATTAGTCTTTTAATCCTAGATATATTCTTTAGGTGATAGTAGGCTGATTTAGTAACTGTTTTAATGTGACTGTTGAAACTCAGGTCAGAGTCCATGACTACACCTAGATTTCTGGCTTTATCTGTTGTTTTGAACATTGCAGACTGAAGCTCAGCGCTAACTTTTATACGTTCTGTTACAACCTGACCTAAGGCTGGAACAAATAGGGAGGCCACACAGAGTTAAATGCCAAATATCTGTTTATTTAACAGGATATAGAAAAACACCTCTGATGAATAGTGTATGTAAGAATCAGACTGTCAGTAGTGTGAGCAGTGTGTGGGTGTGTGGAAGGGTGTTGTAACATGTTGGAGGGTGCATCAAACCTTACAGAGGCTGTAGGCTGAGGTTGCTGCAGCATGCCAGGATCTGAATCAGAGAGTGATCCTTGCAGCTGGGCAACCTTTATACCTTCTTGTGGCTCCGCCTCTAGATGGGCGGGCACAACCAGGACGACACTCCCAGTACCTGCCAGAGGACAGCAAGGCAGGGAGCACAGCCAGGCAGAAGGGGGGAGGGGTCGTCACACCCCCTCCCTTAAAATGGAGGACCCACTAGGATCCTCCAACCTGAGGCACAAAAACACAACCACCAAACACAATAGACACAACCAAAGTTAACCTTCAAATGTTCATACAACCGGCAAGCACATATGTAGCCTCTTGCTCAACCCCTCAGCAACTTTGGTACCTAAGAAGCATTTTAAGAGAGGGCAAACAGAAAAAACAGGCACCCCTGCAGGGAGAAAAACACTAGTTAACCTAGGAGGTTATAGCCCTGGACATGGCATCAGCCACTGTATTATCCACACCTTTGACATGCCTAATGTCCAGATGAAAAGGCTGGAGGAAGAGACACCAACGCATAAGGCGTTGATTTGGATTCTGGAGCGAGTGCAGAAAGGTTAGGGGGTTATGATCTGTATAGACCACCAGGGGCCCAACTCCACTCCCAACATACACCTCAACATATTTTAACGCCCAGATGAGTGCCAGTGCCTCCTTTTCAATGATCGAATAGTTTAATTGATGAGAGTTAGATTTCTTAGAGAAGAAACTCACTCTCATCAACCTGCGCGAGTACTGCCCCAGCTCCAACCTTACTAGCATCCACATGAAGAATGAAGGGCTGGTCCATCTGGGGAGCTGCTAGGACAGGAGCCGAGCACAACACAGTTTTCGCAGCCTCAAAAGCCTGTTGACATCGAGGAGACCATTCAAACTTGACCTTAGGGCTGAGAAGAGAGGTGAGGGGCGCAACCACGGTAGAGAAATTCTGACAGAACCCACGATAGTATCCCACCATGCCCAGGAAACGAGAGAGTTCTTTTCTGGTTGTGGGAACAGGGAACCGCTCAATTGCCAGCACCTATGCCCTCACTGGCTTAACCTGTCCTTGGCCAACTACTTTACCCAGGTAGGTGACCGTTGCCTTAGCAAACTCACACTTTGCCATGTTAACGGTCAGACAAGCCCAGGCAAGACGTTCAAACAGCGCATTAATGTGTTGGAGATGTTCCTCCCAAGTGTCACTGTATACCACAACATCATCCAGATACACAGCGCAGCCAGCAAGACCTGACACCACCTGGTTCATCAGGCGTTGAAACGTGGCTGGGGCATTTCGTAACCCAAATGGCATTACGGTGTATGAGTACAACCTACTGGACGTGATAAATGAGGCGATCTCCCTAGCTCTTGCAGTTAACGGGACCTGCCAGTAACCCTTTAGCAGGTCAAATTTACTGACAAACTTAGCAGAACCGACCTGGTCCACACAGTTCTCCATGCGAGGGAGTGGAAACGAGTCAGGTTTGGTCACTAAATTCACCTTGCCGAGATCAGTCCATGGTCTAAATGTACCATCTGGTTTCGTAACCAGCAAACAAGGAGAAGACCAACTAGAAGCACACGGCTCAGCAATGTTATTCTCAAGCATATACCTAACTTCTGCCTCTAAATGCTCTCGTTTGTCCGGAGACATGCGGTAAAAACGCTGTCCAACCGGTTTAGCATCACCCACCTCAATATCGTGTTCTATAAGGTGGGTGCGATATGGAGTGTCTCCAAACAGGCAGGGGTAGTTTTTAACTAGATCGACCAACTCTGTGCGCCGCGGTTCGGTTAAATGACCCAGCATTCCACCCAGATTAGCCAGTGACTCAGAATTCTTAAGCTGTCCTCTCAACAGACCATCATCTGGGGAATACTCCTCTTCAACCTTCTTTTCAACTTTCCCTTAAGGTACTTGTCGACTATCGGTCTCGTGCCGGTATTTAGCCTTAGATGGAGTTTACCACCCGCTTTGGGCTGCATTCCCAAACAACCCGACACCGAGAAGACCGGACCCCGGCGTGACGGGGGCCGTTACCGGCCTCACACCGTCCATGGGCTGAGCCTCGATCAGAAGGACTCAGGCCCCCGAGCGACACCGGGCAAGGGTCTTCCATACGCCACATTTCCCCAATCCGCCCGTCGGACGGGGATTCGGCGCTGGGCTCTTCCCTCTTCGCTCGCCGCTACTGAGGGAATCCTGGTTAGTTTATTTTCCTCCGCTTAGTAATATGCTTAAATTCAGCGGGTTGTCTCGTCTGATCTGAGGTCTAGGGGTATGATTCTCGCTTGGGGTGCGTGAGGTCCCGGGTTCAGATCCCGGACGATCCCCCACTTGTTACAACCTGACCTAAGGCTGGAACAAATAGGGAGGCCACACAGAGTTAAATGCCAAATATCTGTTTATTTAACAGGATATAGAAAAACACCTCTGATGAATAGTGTATGTAAGAATCAGACTGTCAGTAGTGTGAGCAGTGTGTGGGTGTGTGGAAGGGTGTTGTAGCGTGTGTGGAAGGGTGTTGTAGCATGTTGGAGGGTGCATCAAACCTAACACAGGCTGTAGGCTGAGGTTGCTGCAGCATGCCAGGATCTGAATCAGAGAGTGATCCTTGCATCTGGGCAACCTTTATACCTTCTTGTGGCCCCACCTCTAGAGGGGCGGGCACAACCAGGACGACACTCCCAGTACCTGCCAGAGGACAGCAAGGCAGGGAGCACAGCCAGGCAGAAGGGGGGAGGGGTCGTCACAATTCTGACTTGGCTCCAAAAACCATTACCTCAGTTTTATCTTTGTTTAATTGGAGAAAGTTCTAACACATCCAGTCATTGATTTGTTCAATGCACCTACTCAGTGTTTGAATTGGAGCATAGTCTCCTGGTGAAATTGTTACGTACATTTGTGTGTCATCTGCATAGCTATGGTAACTTATTTTGTTGTTTCTCATTATCTGAGCCAGTGTTAGCATGTAGATGTTAAAGAGAAGAGGCCCCAAGATGGAGCCTTGAGGAACCCCACATGTCATTTGTCAACTCAGATGTGTATTTACCTATAGAAACAAAGTTGTTTCTGTCCTCTAGGTAGGATTCAAACCAATTTAGAACTGTTTCCGAAAGTCCCACCCAGTTTTCCAGTCGGTCTAGTAATATGCTGTGGTCAACAGTGTCAAACGCAGCACTGAGATCTAATAATACTAACACTGAAGTTCTGCCACTGTCTGTGTTTAAGTGGATGTCATTAAAGACCTTTACAAGAGCAGTCTCAGTGCTGTGGTTTGGACGAAAGCCTGACTGGAACACATCGAAACAGTTATTTAAATGCAAGACATTACTCAACTGTTGAAAAACAACTTTTTCAATGATTTTACCTAGAAATAGGAGTTTTGATATGGGCCTGTAATTGTTCATTACTGAAGCATCTAGATTATAGATTATTCTTTTTTAAGAGCGGTTTAATGACTGCAGTTTTGAGGGCCTGTGGAAAAATACCTGAGTGAAGAGATTTGTTTAATATGTGAAGTAGATCTGAGGCCATGCAACGAAAAACATTTTTGAAAAATCCTGTTGGAATAATATCAAAGCAGCAGGAGGAGGATTTCAGAAGTTGTATAATGTACTCTAGGTGTTTATCATTAATCTGATGGAATTGTGTCATGGTGTTTGAATTGCTGTTAAGTGGACACAGACAACACATTTGCTGTACCTGATGCAGAGGCACTGACTGCTTGTCTGATTTTCTGAATTTTGTCAGTGAAAAAGGAGGCAAAATCATTGCATGCCCTGGTGGATAGAAATTCAGAGGCTACTGACACTGGGGGGTTAGTTAGTCTGTCGACGGAAGCAAACAAGGCACGTGCATTGTTTTTGTTTTTGGTAATGATGTCAGAAAATAACGATTGTCATGCGTTTTTCAATTCCAAATTATAAAGGCCAAGTCTCTCTTTATGGATTTCAAAGTGAACCTGGAGATTTGTTTTTCGCCACCTGCGTTCAGCTTTTCGACATTCTCTTTTTTCTGTTTTCACGGTCATGGCCTTTCTCCATGGAGATATTTTCTTGCCAGACACTTCCTATACCTTAGTTAGAGCAATGGCATCTATAACATTTTTAATTTTTGAATTAAAATGATCTACTAGCTCATTTACTGAGATGTTAGCAGGGGCAAGTGTGGAAGAAAAATTCTGAGTAAACATTTCCCTAGTATTTTCAGTTAAATATCGCTTTGTGGTTACCTCTTTTTGAAAAATTTTGTGAACAGAAATAGAGCTCTCAAAGAAAACACAGGAATGATCAGAGAGTGCAACATCAGTCACCACAACCCTAGAGATATTCAGACCCTTTGAGATAATTAAGTCCAGAGTGTGCCCCTTATTGTGCGTGGGCTCTGTCACATGCTGAGTCAGTCCATAGCTATCAAGAACACAAAACAGTTATTTTGCCCCTCTGTCCTGAGGGTTGTCAACATGGATGTTAAAATCACCAACAATGACTAGACGGTCAAAGTCAATACACACTATAGACAGCAGTTCAGTAAAGTCATCAAAAAAGCTTGCACAGTATTTGGGTGGTCTATAGATATTTAGGAACAGAGCTCGAGAGGAGCATTTCAGCTGAAGGGCCACGTATTCAAAATAATCAAAGTTTCCAATACAATGTCTTCCTGCATTGAAGGGAATCATTGAACAGAATAGCAACTCCACCCCCTTTCTTATGCATTATTTCCTGACTCATAAAACTAAAGTTGGGAGGGGTTGATTCGATAAGAACAGCTGCACTGTTATTTTGTTCAATCCAAGTTTCTGTTAAAAACATAACATCGAGATTGTGCTCAGTGATAAAATCATTGATTAAAAATGTTTTTTTGTGTTTTGTTTTTTTGGGCTGTTATGGAAATCTGGCTCCCAAACACGGCTCTGGAGAGTACAAGTCAAATGATAAAACAAATAAATGGTGAATCAAGCAAAGCTGTCTTTTGGTTATTTATTTGAAGCTTCAAATACACGACATAATAATATATTGTCACCGGTCGGGCAGAGTATGGAAAGTCTGCCCGAGAGTGCGCAGAACAATGGAAAAGCAAAGGTTATATAGAAAAAGGAGTGGGAAAGAGAACAATCTGGGTTCACACAGTCAGATTGTTGATGAGACACCGTTTGGCATTGCAGATAGCATAACGGAACTTTGTGTGACTGTGTATGAGTCTCCCAGTCTGCTGAAACAGCTGTGGCCTTGCAGAGACTGGGAAACTCATAAGAGAATATAATAGAATAATAATGGTAAAAGCACAACAAGAGGAAATAAGAAGCATTTGGTTTAAACATATGAAAGACATAATAAGGATAATAATAAGAATGATAATAATGAAATTTTCCACTACATTCCCCCCTTTTGATCATACTTGATCAATAGAAAAAAACAAATGATAGGATAGACTGATATAACACATCAATGAATACCCTCCATCGCTGGTTTAAGTAAACACATCACAAATATATCATAGAAAACTGGCTGTTTTTGTGGAGGACAGACTCCAATATAATGTAAGCATAAGAGAGGAGATACACACATGATTATATTGATGAATCGGAATCAGACTCTTCTGATTCTAGCTGATCTATCTCACTGTGGCGCAAAGGATTGTCTTGTAATGGAATAGTAGTATACTGAACGAAAGCTAACAGGTTGTTAAGATGCAGCACGGTGTCAGTGATGTTCTTGGTGGCGTCGGGAATGTAAGTGCAACAGGAGTCACCGATCACATGACACAGGCCACCCTTTGAGGCGAACAAAAGGTCAAGAGCGAATTGATGCTGCATGAGCATGTTCCTAGAGGCTATTATGAATGGGGTCAATGCCTGGAAGCCTTGAGTCGTCTCATAAGTCAGATTCTCTAGCCGGACGTGTAAGGTATCTATTTTATGGGCATTGTTTACTGTACCCCACCATGGGAACAGGCCACCCATGAATTTAGCTCCAGCGGACGTCATATCTCTTTTTACCTTGTGGTGGTCGGGGTGTTGGAACTCTGGGTAATGATGTGTCGTGTGCATTAAGGACGTGAGTACAGTGACTGCTGGATTCAAATCCACTAGATAGAGTGCATGTCCCCATCCAAAGGGGAGCCAGAACTTGATAGAGCTTGTTGCCGCACAACCAAACGTAATCTTCTGGCGCGCTAAACCCAGAATCACTGGGCCACGCCAGTTGGAGGGAAATATGTTTAACATCAGGGAATGCTACGTTAGAAAGGATTCTCTCAGGGGCACCAGATATGTGACAATACGAGATTTTGTGAGCACCGTCACCGCATGTGTTCCGTAGGATGCGAGTACAACCAGTAGTAGTGCCTAGGAAAAAATAATGTGGTGTAAGAGACGTTTTGTGGTAAACTCTCTGGATGCAGAGGTTGTGTTTCATCCCTCTCAAATGACTAGGGTGCACATGGCTGACGGGTTGGTACTTTGCGTATGTGGTGTCAAGCGTGGATGCACGCAAAGAGGAGTCAGATCGATTGCTGCATGGTGGGGGAAGCTGCCTAGCATAACGCCACCCGGTTACGCTGTCTTCATCCTTGATGGGCTTTGTCAGAGCCATAAACGCGCAGAGGTGTTCAACCTGGGTCAGAGAGCGCGGACGAACTGGCACGGACATTGATGAGTCCTGGGGGAAAAGAGTGCATGCATAACATGACCCATTTTGTCCTGCGGCCTGCAAGAATGATCTCAGAGTGTGCCACCAGACGTTACCGGTGATCCCATTACTGGTCTGACCCACATCAATGTTGCTATGGTCGTTATCGCCTATGTATAGATTAAATGTAGATGTACCTATGGATGTCAACAGTGGCGTCAAAGGTTGCTTACGCTTTTCCGGGGTCTGAGTTTTGGGCGCGATGTCTATGTAAAATGTGCCACACGGGTCGGCGCCGGATACATACAGACAGACAACAAAATAAAATAAATGTGGTTCGCCCTGCTTTCCCCATGTACCTCTTAGATACCTCGATTTTGGCTGACATGCTGTGTGCTGAAATGGATACATAAAATATAGGACTAGTCCTAACACAACTATCATGGCAAGTATGCAGAGGAACCATTCTATGATTGTCCAGGCTCTCCAGTAGCATTCACAATGCTCACGGTTGCGTTGTCGTCTCTCCAGGCGAGCCCTCATCACGAGGGGGAAATGTTCCATGGAGTGTGTGTGTGTATTCTCTCGGTCGATTTCGTGACCCGGACCGTCAGACTTCGCACACTGATAACACAAACGAGGAACCAGAGAGCATATGGAACCGCTCAGCTGGCACTCGCTCGTGACACCTTGTGTGTAGTGTGTTTTGGTGTATGTAGTGCAAGTGTGGTGCTGGTGGTGACTAGGACACGTCACTTGCTGTCATCTGTTGGTGACTCGGACACGTCACTTGTTGTCATCTGTTGGTGACTTGGACACGTCACTTGTTGTCATCTGTTGGTGACTTGGACATGTCACTTGTTGTCATCTGTTGGTGACTTGGATATGTCACTTGTTGTCATCTGTTTCTATCGTTTCTCCTTTCCTGTGACCACGACCTTGCAGTGGCTGGCGTGGACCCATGTAGCTCTCTCGGCGACCTTGACCGCTGTCTGGGTGACGAGAAGCACCTGGTAGGGACCTTGCCAACGATTGGATTTCCAGCTCTTTCTCCGGAAATCCTTGACCAGCACGAAGTCGCCCGGTTGAAGGCGGTGAAGCGGACCAGTGGCAGGGGTAGGCAAGGCTGCGGCTACCTGACGTCGGATGTCTGCTAAAGTGGATGATAGGTTAACACAATATGACAACATAGCATCCTCACACAAAGTTGTGGAGGGAAGAGGACATCCTGGAGCCTTGAGTCCAATCTGTGGAGGTGCCCCAAAAAGGATTTCAAATGGGCTGAGTTGACTCCGTGTTCTTTTCCGCATCCTCATGTACATCAGCACAATGGGCAGAGCTTGTGTCCATGACAGACCTGTGTCTGCACAGCATTTTGCTAGTTTGTAATTTTGCGTAATGCATAATGCAGATTAGCATGCTTCACAGTGCTTTTGAGCTGTTACTGTGAATCCCCTTGTGAACCACTCCTGATTTATAGACTCTAACATCCCCCCTTTTGACACATGATCCCACCCATGTGTCAACTTAGCGAAATGAGGGAAAAAATGTCTTTGGGCCAACCCAGATGGTGGATTTTAGGTCAAAAACAGCCCCAGCAGCCTTCCATTGAGCCTTCTCAACTGGCGTAGCTAGCTGCTGCATGGAAGTCAGTGATGACATTTTGTCAGTAAAGGAGGAGACAGGGATTTTAACAAATGAGTGTGCGTGAGGTGCGAGAGGAATCAGGCCTTTGCGGCTGAGTCAGCAGACGCATTTCCTAGGGAAACTGGGTCTGTACTGCTTGCGTGTGCGGCACATTTACAGACTGCAACCTCAGATGGGAGCAGAATGGCGTCTAGTAAGCCTGCAACCAGCACATGGTTAAGTACTGGTTTGCCATCAGATTTAAGAAATTGTCTACACTTCCAAATAGCCCCAAAATCGTGTACTACCCCGAAAGCATATCGTGAGTCAGTGTAAATAGTCACGGTTTTGCCTTCTGCAAACGTGCAGGCTTCAGTTAGTGCGATGAGCTCTGCTGCCTGTGCTGAGAGGTGGCATGGAAGCGGTCCAGAACGGAGTACAGCAGAATCTGAAACAACAGGAAAAAAAACAAAAAAAAACAACAAAAAAACCAAACAAATAAATTAGTGCCCCCTTGGTCGCGAGAGGCAGACCCATCAACATACAAAATGAGGTCAGCGTTGGTCAGAGGAACGTCTTTTAAGTCCAAACAATAAAAACCTGTCTGTCTTTAAGTCCGGTCTAGGTGTGCACACAATGGAAATTACGTCAACTGTCTTCAGGCAATATTCAAACTAAATGAAGTCTCTCCTTTTGAAACATCATGTGTTGAAATAAACACCTGCAGTTCAAAAAAAATAAAAAATGAATTGCCTAATATTTTTGTTGTAGAATCAATTAATTTCTTTCTTTAACCCTCTGAGACCCACATAGGACATTTCTGTTTTTGTATATTTTTGTGTTTTGCCTAATAAATTGTCATTTCTTTGCAGTAAAATCAAGTTTTACACATCCCAGAAATCAACACAACCTCAGCTAATGATATGTGTCACTCATTAGAGACTTATATACACTATAATAGGGGATATTTGCCCATAAATAAAAAATAAATAAAAAACGGAGCTTGAATGTTTTACTTATTTCATTAAAAAGAACTGCTAACCATAACATTGAAAGAAACATTCAACACAGAAAATTGCACACATTTATTATCATTGTATCATAACTGATTAGAAGATTCTAACGTATTCTGTTCAATAGTTATGCCCATTCTTTTGGGCAGTGTCCATGGGCGTTTTTTTGCGAAGAATTGTCATTTTCTGTCCTGCCAATTTTGAAGAGTACACATGATATATCATGTCCTCAATCACACATGGCATGCTGAGCAGATTCGTCTGAATTTTCATCAACATTGTCCCCTTGAAAAATCTGCTCCAAAGCCTCAGCTCTAGTAAACGTCTTTGCCGTCCTTGTTTACTTTCAAAACACTAAAAGAACGTATTCCAACTTTTATTTATTTATTTCGCGCGTGGAATTATACCGGCTCTCATTTCAGTAAACATAACATCAGAACAGACAGGCAACCCTCTGAATCAGACTCCGATTGGCTGTGACTGCATCCACTCAGAGTGTCCGATTCAGAAACGTGACTCTTTCACTCTTTACGTCAGAAACAAAGATGGTGGATGAGAATAGATCTATAAATGATGAGCGATGCGCCAGAATCAAGGTGAGACCATCCGCAGCATATACAACTTTATGCATTCATTTCACCGAAATAAGTAAACGCCTCCAATGAAAAACTGAATAGAGTTGTTTAGTGCCGTTTCTGTAGTTGAAGAGGAAAAACACGGCATGTCTCTGGCTGAAACAGCTGAGAAGTTATGACGCTTTGAACACAACGTGATCTTTGGGATCGTATACGGCCCCGTGGGTCTCAGAGGGTTAAAGGCAAAAACATGAAAAAGCTAAGAGAAAAACCCTATTGAATACAATATTATTTGGAACAACTTAATTTATAAATAGTTAAAAACATGTGTTCATGTTCAACATGTGGTAATTAAGTACATACAATTTAAGATTATATTTAAATAATACGGTAAAACAAGTTGGAACTTTGGAGTAATCAACTTAAAAACTTGTGTTTATGCTACCAATTATTAAGTGAGTGGTAATTGAAAACACCTCTGATTGTAGAGGAAAAGCCTTCTCCCCTAACCCAAATAACTTTGTTGCTTTAACAACATTTCAATAGAAGTTGTCTTAACTCAATAACCATCGATGCAACCTATTGCCTTGATTTTCTTCGTTAAGCCAAGGCATTTGTTGTTAGAGTGTACGTAGACTGGGCCTCCCATATAACCTGGCTGAGCCGATATAAAAACCAATCAGCAAATAACTTTTCAATACATTATTGATTACTATTTTTTAGGTACTTTTAGGTTGGAAGTGAACATAAGTCATAGGTACATGGTGTACTTTTCCTTCACTACATGTATGTAATACCTTTAGTTACTTCACAGATGTGGATGAATGATGTGAAATATAATCAAGTGTTGAATCAGACTTTAGTTCCACCTGGAGTAAATCCACAAGCTACTCTGCAGAATAAAAAGCCATTCAAAGTAGCTGCACCTTCACCAGCTTTGAGAACACTTTCATGATCAATCATTATAAAACATATCATATATATTATTCTGAAATGGACCAATCTGCACAACGACTACTTTTACTGTCTTTACTTTCACTATATTTTTATAATACTTTTCTACTTTTACTTGAAGAACATTTTGAATGCAGGACTTTTACTGTAACACTCAATCTGAGTACTTATTCCTTTACTCAAGTACAATATCTGAGTACTTCTAATTTCACTACAATATCTGAGTACTTATTCCACTTCTGGTAGTGTATTAGTCTGAATTGTAGCTACAAAATCACACAGAGCTGCATAAAAATAGAATAATATGTACACGTGTGTACAATGATTTGTAGGTAATTTTGACTACTCAAGACACCTCACTTATACATCTTCAAAGTATTGGCTTTCAGAATATTAAACTTGTTTCGGCAAATTCAGATGATAAATACAACTTTGAAGCTTGTAACGGCATAATTACAAGCAGAGAACGGACTAATGTAACGTCACAGCAAGCATAACAACAGCCGTGTGTTATGAACACATACGCAAGAATGACATCATCTGTTGCTTAGTGACTTTTTTAACATTTAGTCTTAACACAAACGTGTGAATGTGTAAGGTTTACCATTATATTCAAATGTGAACAAAAATTGACTGTCTTTGTGTACCGGAACACTGAAAAATGCATTTGAGACATCTATGGCAGTAAATATGTTGCAGAGGCTGGAACTTTTGGAGTAATCAGATAAGAATTCCGGACGAGCGTGCATGCACAGCTGCATTTACATCGTAAATCCTGGACAAATCTCCACTCGTCAGGAGGTTTGTCTCTGATCTTTTTGACAGGAAACACTGGAATCGTTACACGGAATAATGACCCCTTGTTTAAGCAGAGAGGTAAACACTGGCCATCAACAGCTTCACGTTTCAATGGGTACGGTACGTGAACGTGGACATTAACCCTACGTCATATCTGTGAGCTGCCCAGAGTGAGTATGGCACATCTGAAAGCGCGGCAGGAAGCTCAGAGATATGAGAATTACCTTATCCTCAACCAACAGCAATGTGCGCAGAACGGCTACGTTCGTGCACATTTTCCTTTGATACACGTCACGTGACATAGAGTACATGACATATTCTGTGTGTGTAGGTGCCCAATCAGTGACTGACTCCCAATCTTTAACGATTGGACCCAAATCCCTCCATCTATCAGTGGGGCCCCCTGGCTAGTGAAATGTGTGGACCGCCCCTGGGATTTGACACAGCTGGTTGTGTCTTGTGTGTGTGTGAGTCTTAACAGAGATAGCGCTACCCAGCGAATTCCAATACATTTTTAAATATGAGCTCATCATTCACACATTCTAACAGTAAAACTCTCATCATAGCATTTACACGGATCTTTCAACCACGTTAGCAGTACAATGCAACATGAGAAGTTTCCACACAGCAGGTGGAAAACCACGTTGACCAGTCAAACGCAACAACTCCTGAAAATCAGGATATGTCAGCAGCCCATTGATACACATTCACCAGTTCTTTATCATCAAATGACACTTTTTGAACCATCGTAGGAGATGGCTGTCGGACTTTAAGACCCTCATTTGTGGAAAAATGAGGTCCAAGCCGAACCGGAGAACCAGATCTCTGCCCAGTAAATGTATTGGGCAGGCAGATGATAAAATAACTGTTTTTTACTGATGTGGGAAATGGATTACTGTCAACACCGTTATCTCCACTCTGAAGTGGTACAGAAACTTCTCCTTTTCATAAACCCAGCATATGAATAAATCTATCACTACATTTGCATTCAGGCAAATCTACCCTTTTTTTACCACAGAATGTGTAGCCCCAGAATCAACCAAAAATGTGTGGGACATTTCTTAACGCAAACATTCACTGTCATATTTCAAATATGTACCCTTTTTAATTACAGACATGTCCTCTAATTCTTCTAATTTCTCAATAGCATGTATGATGCGTGTGTGTGTGTGTGTCACTTCCCTGGTTAGATGCTGCTTGGCATGGGGTCCGTCTCCCCCGACCGAATTCCTTCCTCCTCCACTCCCTCCCTCGACTGTTAGTTTGAAGAATTGTCTTTGTTGTGGTCCGATTTATCCGATCAAAAGTTCTTTTTCTTCTTCTCGTGTGGGCATTCAGCGAACCGATGACCCGTCTGTCCGCAGTTAAAACAGCGATTCTAGTTATTGCTCCGGCCTCGGAAACCCCCTTGTCTGCCCCGGCCATCACTTTGGGTCCAGGTGGTTGTAATAGCCTGGACCATGGTCAGCTGGCCAGGGAAAGCAGGGCATGTAGTTATTCCTTTTTGGAGGTGTTCTTTTCTGTAGAGTTCAGCTTTCTTCGCGTCTCTTTTCTTTTTCTCTCTCTTGTCATGGATCTTTTTCAGTCCTGCTTCTTCTTCTTCATTTTCTTTTCTCTGTCTCTCTTCGTCTCTGCTCCCTGTCTGTGTGTCTTACTGCGCAGCTGCTCCAGCGGCGGCTGGTATGTTGACCTCTGGTCCAGCAGCAGCAGCCCCTCCAGGAGCCTCCACAGCAGGTAGCAGACGGGGGGAGGAAGGGGGGAATGGGGAACTTAGGTGAGGGAGAGGGTCCCGCACGCCTGAAACCCAGAGGATAAAGGGAAGCATGTGATTTATATTGTGGAGGAAACACAAAACACTTTTTATCTTTCTTTTCAGTCTTATCCTCAGCCTGTATCTTTTTTATTGCCGCGGCCAATTGCCTTTCACGGCACTCTGCTTCATCCTCCCAGTATTTTAAACACTTTCTATGAGTGTCCAGTCTCTCTAAATCTTTTACTTTAATTGTACTCTTCTTCTTCATTCCATCTTCACACTCTTGTAATTTATCCCTTAGGTTTTTGATTTTTAATTTACTCAAAGAACCTCCCTTAGGAAATCCGAACATTTCCGTCCATATATTTAATTTAGCCAGACTTTCTTCACCATATTTTGCTCGCATGACATCAACTATCGGACCCTCAGGAGGCTGTACATACCCCCTCCCCTGCTTTGCCCCCATAGCAAAGTCTTTTAAAGTGTCACCAAAACACTCCGTGTCACCAAAACACTATTAAAGTGTCACCAAAACACTCCGTGTCACCAAAACACTATTTTTCATCCGTCGATGCTAGATATGCCAAATATCTCTGTTTTCGAGCAGTCCCTCTCCTGATGTCATGGAGTTTTAATTACGTTTAACTTTAAACAATTTAGACTTTGCACATCTCACCGAGTATTGAAAGCCCTTTGAGTTCGTTGGATCTCGTGAAGTCAATCGGTTCCACCCCTCGCGCTGGTCCCCTCGTCCTGTACGTTTTATGTCGGGGTAGAGGAGGATCCAAGATCCCGGAGCAACCCACCAGCGTCCAGAGGTTTCCCCGATCAAGCATACAGAGATCCTGCCGACAACGCCATTTGTTATGGAAATCTGGCTCCCAAACACGGCTCTGGAGAGTACAAGTCAAATGATAAAACAAATAAATGGTGAATCAAGCAAAGCTGTCTTTTGGTTATTTATTTGAAGCTTCAAATACACGACATAATAATATATTGTCACCGGTCGGGCAGAGTATGGAAAGTCTGCCCGAGAGTGCGCAGAACAATAGAAAAGCAAAGGTTATATAGAAAAAGGAGTGGGAAAGAGAACAATCTGGGTTCACACAGTCAGATTGTTGATGAGACACCGTTTGGCCTTGCAGATAGCATAACGGAACTTTGTGTGACTGTGTATGAGTCTCCCAGTCTGCTGAAACAGCTGTGGCCTTGCAGAGACTGGGAAACTCATAAGAGAATATAATAGAATAATAATGGTAAAAGCACAACAAGAGGAAATAAGAAGCATTTGGTTTAAACATATGAAAGACATAATAAGGATAATAATAAGAATGATAATAATGACATTTTCCACTACAGGGCATACTTGTTGTGCTGAAACCTACAGCCTGGTCTTTTTTTAGGATCCCTGGGCCACTCCACCAGGCCTACCATCACAAATCTTGGGATAAAGATGGACCCTGAACTCAAGCTTGACAGCCAGATCAAGGCAGTTGTTAAAAACAGCTTTTTCCACCTCAGGCAACTAGCCAAAATAAAGCCTTTTTTAAATAGTGACCTCTTTGAAACTGTAATCCATGCCTTCGTCACCTCCCGCTTGGATTATTGTAATGCACTATATATGGGGATAAGTGCATCCTCCCTTGCTCGCCTCCAGATGGTGCAAAATGCAGCAGCACGGCTACTAACTGGCACACGCAAACACGAGCACATTTCCCCCATTTTATCTTCACTCCACTGGCTGCCCGTTCATTTGAGGATTCATTTTAAAACTCTTTTATTTACTTTTAAAGCCCTGAATGGCCTGGCCCCGCCGTACCTCTCTGAGCTGTTACACAGCTACACGCCAACTCACACTCTCAGGTCAGCTGATCAGTTGCTCCTAAGGGTGCCAAAAACAAAGTCTAAGCGCAGAGGGGACCGTGCTTTCTCTGCTGCCGCCCCTAAACTGTGGAACGACCTGCCCTTGCTCATCAGACAGGCTCCCACACTGACTGCTTTTAAATCCCGTCTTAAAACCCACCTCTTCTCCTTGGCATTCAGAAACAAGTAGATTGTTGCTTTTATTTGCTTTCAGTGGTCTATTGTTTTTATTATATGGCTGTTATTTTTTTTTTAATTATTACGTTTATTCTGGTTTGTTTTGTGTTTGTATCTTGTATTTATATTATGTTGTGTGAGCTTATCTCTCTGTACAGCACTTTGGTCTGAAGGTTTTTAAAGTGCTATATAAATAAAGTTGGATTGGATTGGATTGGATTGGTCTGGGAATTGACTTTGTTCCATACCTCAAAGCCAGTGCTAGATGGCAAGTCATGTAAAAACAGCAGTTTATAGAGTGGTGCAGTAATTCTTAAAACCCCAACAAAGACATGGCATTTTAGCCCTTTCCATTTCATCGTCTCAAAATCAAAAGTTTTTTTGAAAGGGTTTACGGATTGAATCGGAAATAAGGTCTGTGTTTAACACAAGCTTATATGATTTTCACATATTCTTCTACTACATAAAATACTTCAGAAGATACACTATTTGTGAATGTCCGGAGCATCCATGTCATAAAAACTATGATTGCTAACAAGTGGCTAAATGACACTACTAAATGTTATCACGGTTGACGATGCCCAGCCATCCAACCATGTTGTAGTTCCTTTATAGCAGGGGTATTCAACTAAAATTCAACGGGGTCCAGTTAGAGAAAATATCCCCATGCAAAGGTCCGGAACATCAAAATGTCTAATAATAATAATAAATAATAATTCCTTATAGCGCTTTTCCAGATGCTCAAAGCGCTTCACAAATACACATTACACATACATGCAATGGTCATGTACTGTGGACAATACCCACAGGAGCAAGTTCAGGTGAAGTGTCTTGCCCAAGGACACAACGGCTTTACAGACGCGGGTTTCACCCCTTGATCTGATGATCATTGCACAGCGCACTGCGCCACACCGTCCATCTTCACGCCTCGAAGTCATCGAGGTGCTTTTACAAGTACACATTAGTATCATACATGTATTGTGGACAATACCCACAGGAGCAAATCCAGGTGAAGTGTCTTGCCCAAGGACACAACGGCCTGACGCAGTGGCGGCAGGAGCGGGTTTCGAACTGGAGTTCCCCAGCACCCCCCTTGATCTGATGCACAGACCACAGCGCCACCCGTACTGAATAATTTATGAATTAGTGTGATATATATTGAAGTAGCCTGTAGCTTTATCAACGTCTGCATGTAATCAACAACTGACTGCCAATCAAATAAAGAAAGTACAATTCAAAAACAACAATATTTATTGTCAATTAACATTGAACTATACAGATATACAGTACATACTGTGGATATGTGTAATGTTCCTCTCAGGCTGCCTTTACAAATAGAGAAAATAAATAAAATAGCTTTTGAAAATGTGTGCATCTTAAAAGTGCTTAATTTTAGATAAATAAAATAAAGTGTAGCAGCAGCTTGAGTTTCCCTTTTTCTTTGTTAACCGTTTCACATCATGACTTAACAGTTTCAGACGATAATAGAACAATATCTCTAGTCTTTACACATCATAACAATTGAACAGTTTTAAAGTTTATCTTTCTTTCCCTCTTATATTGCAGTCCCTCACTCCCTTTTTTTAATTCAGTGCGAGAATTAAGCTCGAGCTTGTCCTGCCAGGAGTTTAAATCTGGGCTGAAATGGTGTCAGGGCCATTCTCATACACATGCAGGTGCTCATCGGTTAGCCTCGGTTAGCCTGCCCTGGAATGATATTTAGTTTTAATTTTGATCCTGGTGGACTGATCATATTGGGCTCTGATACTGCTTATTTTTTGTGACCTCAGTTCTGACTTATGAGGGAATGTTTGGCGTTTTGGCACTTTTAATGAGCGCATGCGCGGTCTCTGAACAAATGAGACACACTGGTTCTGTGCTCCCAGCAGGATGAACATGAATGAGTCCGTCCACTCAGGGTTAAAAGCTTTGTTCTCACTGTCCACTTTCCTCTTCTTGGAGAGCGCCATGTGTAATGATCTGTCTCTCCCTGTCTGCCGCTAACATGCATGTTCACTCTCCTCTCCGTCTTCTCTCCCTGTATCGATAATTATTCTCGTCACTCACTTTCCTCTCCGCTTCTCTCTGCCGCGCTCTCGTCTCTTCTTCTGTGTTTATCTCCCTGTATCGCTCACTCGTCTCTTTCGCCCCCTGTCGGCGGCAGTTAAAATAGAATCGCCCCGTCAAAATTGAAATCCCCTATTAATGTAATGATTATAGGTCCGGGTCCGTATAGGTCGGCGCCTTGGTCCGGATCGCGGTCCACCTGTTGCCGACCCCTGCTTTATAGCATTACGTTAGCTTTTTTTTGTATTCTTGCTGACTGCATTTACGCAAAAAAAATATAATATATATATTTTTTTAATGACAATCAAACATGTGGGAAGAGGGGGGGCCGCTATGGACCGGCCGCCACTGCATTCAATGTGAGTTTGGGTGGACTTCCATTGGCAATATATGACATGTTGGAATGGATCTTGGCTTAAGAAACATGGCTGCATTAGTGCTATAAAATGATCCCAGGCTCACATACCAGATTGAGAGTCTACAGTCGTGCTATTGGTCCCCTGTAAGGCTGTAGTTATGCAGTTAGTGCTAGGTAGCTAATTGCTGCTATTGCAAAATGACAACATTTTCAACGACCAATTTTAATGCACATTTTCAATTGGTGCATTCAAAAAGGGAAACATTAGGGAAAGGTATAGTTCATTGATGAAAGCAAAACAATGCAATGGAAACATGTTTAGTGAAATAAATAACAACGTAAATAACCAATGTAAATGAGATATCCACTAAAGCTCATGTTGGGATGAAAAGAGAATAAAGGATACATATTTCAATAGGATATAGATTGTGAGCATTGCTCCACAAACATCTGATTTAACCATCCTCAAATAACACAAATAACGTTTTTTCCATAATGTTTTTCTAAATTGATTTCACCAGTCTCTTGATATGGACAGCTTCATATTTGTATGTGACATGGTGAACATTTTTTTTACTCGTTTTAAATATGGGAGTGGAATTTAAATGCATTACAGACAATATGTCGCTTTTGATGAACGCTGAAATCAAAAGACACATCAAAAATAATCACAGCACACCCTCTCATACAGTTTAAAAAGTGATTTATTCACATACTCAAAAAAGTAAACCTCTTACTATTACAATATTATTAATAATCACAGTACCCAGGCATGAGACATTTGTTCAACATTTTTGCACCAAGTATTTATCCTTCTTGCTTTTGGGAAAATCTGTTTTCAGTTTAGCATTCATCATATTACCATTAAAGCTGATCACAGAAGAAATCTACAAAAACTCTACAGTAATGCGTTTCTATTAATGCAAAATACTAAGGCAAGGTCAGTGGTGTATAGAGTTCTGTGTTACCAAATGGAAAGTCCTAAAATAATTGTCTCTGATTTAAATAATGTATAAAGATTTATGCAAACTTGCCAGACTTGAAGCACTTTGATGACTCAACAGCAGTCAGTGCAGCTTTCTGACATTGTGGAAACAAAATGTTACTTTGTGGACATCAAGGACGTGATTTATCAGAGATGTCCATTTTGCAGCACTCTTCTGTCCAATGGCAGAGGTGGTGGCATTCCATATTATGGGATTAATTATAATCTGCTTTTTTAACTTCATCACCCTCCTTTGAGTCCTTCTAGTTTCTGTATGACACCTGTAGTTAACATACAGGCAAGTCAATTATTATGTAACAAAGCATCAAGTGTGACTAAACAATAGTTAATATAGTAGCTACATTTGGTCCATGCCACGCATCAAATAACTGCTTTTTGCTGTCTCCGATATTCCTGAATAAAGTTTAAATAAAACATTTTCCAAACCACCCAGACTCCTTTGCCAGAATTCTCTGCTGGGTTAGATTTGACCTATTACCCCACGATTTGCTTCAATATTCCACCAAATAAAACTGTCAATATTTATGAAATGTTTTCAATGGAAATCTATCCTATTTGACCTGAACCCAAAAGGAGGGAGTAATGGGTGTTAACAGAATATTGAACTGGTTAACATAGAATCCTTAAACGGTTATGCTCTTTATTACGATGCCTGTGCAGAGTTCTAATGATATGCAGGACTCAAATCACTGCATATGTTAAACTTTAGATATGCAGCTAGTGATTCACGGTGGTGCATGGAAGACATATTTGTGTTGGCTGAACTGGAAGTTAGCATCACACTGGTTGCCTCAACAAGAAGCCAATGGGATTATTCCATTAATTTTTGAAATATTGCAGAAATAAACTCTTTGGGAAAACAAATATTAATGATTCTTACAGCAGGTGGTGTTAAGCAGGAACATCTCCCCATATTAACACCACTTTTATTATGTTTGAAACGTTAATCCAATTGACAGAAGAAGCTAACATTAGTCATATCCGAAATCAAACTATGACTGCATGATTCAAGTCGTAATAACATTTCCTTGTCACATTCATTCTGTTATGCTTTTTTGGGGTTTTCCAATTCCTGAAGTGAGTACTATAGATTTGTGTGAAAGGTCTACAAAGGCTAAAATCCCAAATTCCCTCACAGGGAGTTTCTCTCCGACACACTCCCCCCTGCCTGAAACGCTTCCATTCGATGCCTTTGTTCACTTCAATAACATTGTGACATCACTATGTAACACACACGCTTCTATTGGCTTGTGCTCCAACACATTGTAAATCCTATGCTGAGAGTCAGGACATTTCTAACACATCGCTTGGCAGTTAACCAATCACAGAAGAGCTGGCCACCTAACCAATCAGAGCAGACTGGGCTCTGGTTTCAGACAGAGGGTGAAAAGAGGTGGTGCAGCACAGGCAGTATGATACAAATAAAGAGCTTTTTGAACATTAAAGCATTAGTAGAGTTTCTAAAAGAGGAGCTGGATTTCCGTGTTACTATTTAAAGCATCTCTTAAATAAAATGTTTAGTAATACCACGAGATTTGGAAAGACCAATCTAATTTCCGAGGATCATATGTGCATGTTTTTGCTCTGTGATCCTCGTAGCCCCTTGATCCTATGGTTGTTGTCTCAGCTGAAAGCCCGGAGGCCAGAGTTTCCATGTAATTACCAGCACATGGTCACCCAGGAGATCCAGAATCAGTCTGCCACTCTTTGATCATAACTGATATTGAATGGCATTTACCCCCTGGACAGAGAGCAACCTGTTTCTTTGGCTTTGTGAACAGATGGCCACAGGATGGTGGAGGGTTTTTGCTATTATTCAAAATATCTTGCAACTAATGTGGAATGCCAGAAGCCTTTTTTACCCACCAGGAGGGCTGGAAGAGAGATCACAAATATTTTGGTGAGGATTTGAGGCGTCTGTGCTTCATATAACACTAACCTCCTGTCAAACGCTGAGGAAGATGCTGCCAAACCTTCGACATTTGCTGGATGAAAGTTATTTTTCGGCTCAAGGTCTGTCAGAATAAAAAACGAAATGTTCAAGATGTTACTTGCGATTCTGCTCACACCTTGTTGAAACAATCCTCAGCTGTCGGGAAATGAAAGTGATATTAATGTCAAATCTCAACGTATTCATCCCTTTCCACTTCTCTTTGACTTTTACCTGTCTGAGGTTTATCTCATCTTCTCCCAGAAGAAGTGTTTACCGGTAGCGGCGTCCTTTATTCCTAAGCAGAGAAAAAACACATGTTAAGCTCTCCACAGGCAAAGGTGAGCACATTCAAATCTCTACACAGAGAGATCTTTGTGTCCCTTTGAAAGTGAATAAGAGTAACTTTTTATTTGAATTGCCGAAGAAAATAAAGATAAGACTCAAAACTTCCAAAAATATATAATTATCATTTGCAATTACTTCAAAAATATGTCTTTAGAGTTTTAAGGAGCCGTCTGGATTGGGAGCATATCTCTTATTCCCGGGCCCTGTATTTCACAATTTAAAATGCTGTTGATTAAAAGTTGACCTGTTTCCAGTTCAATATTTTAGATTGGAACAAGGCCTAAAATAGCTATACAAACACAACACAATGTTTTTATTTGAATTTGAAGGTCTCAAAGAAAATCAAATTAATAACTGTGTTGTTCTGGGTCAAGTCCTGAAAATAAAATGAATACATCTGGGTTGTTCTGCAGATACATTTTACTGAAACTTGACCCAAACACCTTTTGGGATTCCAGACACCAAAGACCCAGAGTGTTTTATTGGTACACCATTACAAATCGATGTTTTCTATGGGACAGCTCTGACCCTATTTGGGATGATATGGTTGCATTAGTCTTAACAGCAAACTTAATATGGCCCTTATTGTACAAAGTAAAAAAATAGGACGAATAAAATAATTTGGTAAAAACAGTACATTGGAAGTATTCATCTTTGGAGGTTTGAATTGGTTTCCAAGCATTTATGTTAAGTTCATTGAGTTAGTTCAAGTCTTTTCCTGTGCCTTGTCTCGTGACTTCCTGTTTTTTTTTGTAGTAACCTTTCTTTCTCATTTCATATAATTCATATTCCTGCCTTTGTGTGTTTTCCGCCGTGGGATCGATCCCACCCTAATTGTCTTCACCAGTGGCTCCTTACCTTGTATTTATGGTCTGCATCCCCCTTTGGTCCTGTGTCATGTCTCGTAAGTCTGCTGTGATCTAGATATCCATTGATCAAGTTTTTTTGTTTGTAGTATTTATATCTTTCAAGTGAGCCTTTTGGATTTCAAAACCTCGAAGTGAGCTTTTTGCATTTTTGATCCTTAAATGTTACGTTTTGTGTTCTTTTGTATTGTTATTTTTAATCAACCTATTGATTAAAATACTTTGTTAATTATTACCTTGACTCTGCTGTGCGTTTGGGTCCTGAGCCTTGTGTCCTTCGTAACAATGGACACGCCAACTTTTCCTGGCACCGTTGGAGTCACTCCTCCATTTGAAGACCTATTCAAGGGATAGCTATATATTTGAAATCCACATTTCCACCAAATGCACATATTGGAGTTGCTGTTCACAATGCTGCTGGATTTTTATTTTCTGTAGTTCGAAATGCCTAGCCTGTGAAATTGGTGATCCATGAACTGCAAGTTTTCATGTCTTACATTTGTAAATCCCGCTTATTTGGTTGAACAAATCCAAAAGGGGGTCAGATGGCAGAAGAAAGCATAACACATTATTTTGTGCTTTGTGACATATTTGTTGTGAATTAGCCTCTTTCTCTTCACCTTCATGATAGTGAATGCCCTTATCTTCCTTGAAGTCAGTCTGCTGACATTTCCCATGGCATGTTGCCAACAGAATGTGCAACTAAAGGGGACTAACAACATACAGCTCTGAAACAAATTAAGAGATTAATGATCAGTTTCTCTGTTTTTACAATTTATTGGTATGTTTTTGAATGAAACATTTTAATTATTTATTTTATTCACTAAACTACTGACAACAGTTCTCTCTCAACAAACACTGGAATATAATGGCTGCTATACATGTAGAGATTGAGATTGTATATGAAAATGTGACCTTTAACATTACATTTGGATTTGATGAATATAAATAATTTTACATAATATATTTCAAAGAGTAATCTTTCCCGTTTTTTCAGAGAAAAGCTCAAAAGCCTGTGCATATGGGAACGCCTCTCACGCAGTTTCATTAATTGATATTCTAAGACATGCAGCCAGGGGCTCTGCTTCCAGTCTGTTTCTCAAGTGAGTTTTGACCTGAAAACCAGATTTTTTTTATACAATTTATTTGACTAACAAAATTAGATATGAAATATATTCAGTGCCAAGAGAAAGAAAGAAAAGAACAATTCACTCACCCTCTTCATGGTTAAGAAATCTCTTTCGCAGTTTACACCAGAGACAGGGATGACCATAGCTGCTGCAGCTAGTGAAGCAAGAGGTTTGGGTACATATTAACGAGACTCTGAGGAGTCCCAGTATCCCTGTGGAATACAAAAGCCCCAACTGCTGTGAAAGTCTATTTTATGGTGAATTTCTTGACTGGAGGCTTGTGTTGCCTGCACACTTGGCAGAACCTTCCTTAAAATCAACCTTGGCCTTTTTCTTTGATAAACTCATCCTCCCCTACAATGAAATTACTCCATCAACTGACCATGGACTATCGGGTTGTGGTTGTGTGTTCATCTTAGTTTCACTTGACCCACGACATACTTAATGTGTGATGCCTCTTCAATGACCTTCACAACAGGACACTTAACCTCAAGCAGGCTCTCAGTAAGGTTATAATGTTCTCATCTTTGTCATCTGCTTTGGCTCCAAGCTGTGGAGCATTGTGGTGAATGATAAGGTCACGTGGAAGAACATTACCATCGAAGGTCTCGGCTTGACTGTGAAGAGCCTGTGGGTCAACTTCCATTGTTTTGGTCTGCAGGGCCCAAGAGTTCAAAGCTTTTAATCTCAATCAGATTTTGAAATCCCATTTTTTGTGATCCAGGATCAGACAAGTCGGCCAAATGTTGTCCCTGGAGTTCAAAGCAATTCAGGATAGGATCAGCCTGATCCAGATTACGATTTTTCAAGATGACTAGATCCTGAATATCAGTGCTTTAATCCTACCGATCGCCATCTAGTGGATATGAAAAATAATACAAGGAAGAGACCACATTGCAGAGACATCTATAATGTTTAATTATATTTTTAAATACATAATGAAATTGTAATTAAAAAAATACTCCCACTAGGGTAACAACAATAAAGCATTCATTCAAAGGCAGCTGGATCATCCAGGCGTGCTTTGAGGAGCTGAATTCTCAGTGAGGTTTCAGTTTGCTGAAGCCGGCACAGCTGTATTTGTTCTTCGGCCAGACGGATCTGCATCTCTGCCCTCTCCGTTTAACGGCTCAGCAGAGTCTCGTAGGCATCATCCCTCTGCTCTGGTTTTCTGGTGCGCTTGCATTTTCTCTTTAGATGTGGCTCTTGCAGTGTGTCATCAGGCCTGGCTGAAGGTCCAGCTTATGGATCCACATGGGTCAGGAGGACCTCTTCAATGGTGTGTGTCACATCAGGTGCATTGACGACCTGAAATGAAAGTTTATCAATATGCTTTATACCCCTTACTAAGATGATCACAAGCAAGCAACCTGGACAATTGTAGTACTAGGATGCTATGCAAGACATATAGCCATTGTAGTACTATGAAAATAACAATTATACAAGAGGATAATTGTAGTTTTATAGGAACAAGGATAAAATCACACATACTTGCGACTCACCATCCAGTACAACGTTTGGTATTCCATGTAAAGATTGTGACTGCTGACCACCAATGATATCAAGTACCACATCTGTGTATTGTCCCCTTTCATGTGGTTTGTTACCCGTCTGTGGGTTTTTAGCCTGGCTGTGGTCTTTGGTAGCTTGCTGCTTCAAATTCTTCCACCTCAACCTCACTTGGTCCACCGTCTTCTTGTGTCTAGATCCTGTGGCATTCACATTGTCTGTAACTTCCATCCATATTCCGCTCTTTACTTTAGTCGCTCCACCCTCTCTGTTAAAGCTACCAACTATGGAGTCATAATTGTTCCTTACACCCAGCAGCAGTGCATGGGTCTCAGCAGATGTAAAATTAGGCCCCTTTTTGTCCATCTTTCCAACTCAATGGTTTGGTCAGGTCAGCAATTAGTTTTATAGGTCTGGCCTTGCTATTAATTACATAATTAACCACAGGCCCTAACCAATCTGGACATGCATTCCAGGTGTGTATTTGCAATTAGTTGTTATTCAGAGACTGATGTAGGCCTACTCACTGAAACAACAGTCAGAACACAGTCATGGCAGGGATTGTTCACATCTTCCATGCTGGAAGGAGAGGTTACCGCCAAAGGGTCCACACCGAGCGCCCCAAACCTCTCCAACAGTACACAACAGAAGAACTGTACAATCTTTTTCGATTTGGACTTGATGACATCAACTACATTGCTGATCTGGTCAGGCCACAACTGCAGTGCAGAACCTTGCCGGGTCATGCTCTGACTGTAGAGGAACAGGTCCTTATTGCCCTGTGCTTTTACGCATGTGGAACATTCTATCAGGTCATAGCTGACAGCATGGGAGTCCACAGGACAACAGTGGGTGAAGTGGTGACAGCTGTGTCTGATGCACTGGCTCGCCTGCTGGATCACTTTGTGACTTTTCCCACTGATGGCCAGATTGCCAAAGTGAAGCAGAAGTTTTTTCTTCTCGAAGACATGCCCAACACCATTGGGGTGATCGACTGCACCCATGTACATATTCAAGCACCTCGTCAGAGGGAGTGGGAATATGTCAACAGGAAAGGGAGGCACAGCATCAATGTGCAACTTGTGGGAGATGCTGACCTTGCCATCACCAACTGTGTTGTGAGATGGCCTGGGTCAGTCCACGATGCACGTATCTTCAGAGAGAGCCAGTTGTTCACTGAATTCCAAACCAACAGGCCGGATGGAGTTATATTAGCCGACAGTGCCTACCCACTCCTACCATGGGTGATGACACCTTTTCCCACGGCCAACACTCCCTCACAGATGCGCTACAACAACGCCCATGGAAGAACAAGGTTTGCCATTGAGCGCTTGAATGGAGTACTGAAGAGGCGTTTTGCATGCCTCAACTATTTGAGAGTGGAACCCCAAGGAGCATGCCAAATAACACTGGCTTGTATTGTGCTACACAATATCGCTGTCCATCGCAGAGTCCCCCTCTCTGACATCGATGATCCCCCAGAGCCCCAGTGAGATGATCGTGAACTGTTCATGAACTTGTCATGAAAAGTTCATGAAATATCAGTGAACCATATTCATGAACAGCTCATAAACAACTCATAAACAGCTCATAACAAAGTTGATGAACTGTTCATGAAAGTGACATGAACATTAAATGGCACTAGGGCAGTTCATGAACTACTCATGAAACTCCTGTGCTGGAATGGTTCATGAACAATTCATGGAATATGGTTTTAGGCAGGTTCATGAACAATTCATGAAATTGAGTTTTCAGTGAGTGTGTAGGGATATTCAGTTTTCAACCAAGAACATATCAAGAATTGTTCATGAACATATCAAGAACTGTTCATAACAACTTCATGAACCATTCATGAACAGTTCATACCCAGTCACTGAATATAATTCAATGGCTGGCTATGAACTGTTCATGTACATGAACTGTTCATGAACCATTGACTGTGGGTCAATTGGCAACCATAGAAAACAACAATTATGTCAATCACAATGGAACTTTACTCAAATTAACAAACATACATGTATACAGGTGGAGCACTACAATTAATCCTATCACTATTTGAAGCAGTTCTTGACACTCAACTGCACAAAAACAGTTGTTACGGGTCCCAAAAGCTTGGGTACTGTTACGGTGTGTGAAGCAGGTAGGACCCAAATGCAGATTAACGTACAAATAACGCATCACTAAGCCACCAGGGTGGGAGGAGGGGGTCAGGAGGACAGGACTGAACTGACCGCCCAGGGGCAAGGCAGAGGACCAGGAAGGGGTCTCGGGCGGACGGCCCGGGGGCAAGGCAGAGGACCAGGAAGGGGTCTCGGGCGGACGGCCCGGGGGTAAGGCAGAGGACCAGGAAGGGGTCTCGGGCGGACGGCCCGGGGGCAAGGCAGAGGACCAGGAAGGGGTCTCGGGCGGATGGCCCGGGGGTAAGGCGGAGTCCAAAAAGGGGGACTCGGGCGGACGGCCCGGGGGCAAGACAGAGTCCAAGGTGGGGACCATGGAGGGGCGAAGGCAGCGGCAGGAAGAGTCAGGGGGCCGGGCCCGAGGGCGAGGACCGCTGCACTCAGGGGGCCGGGCTCGAGGGCGAAGACCAGACAGCTCTGCAGGCCGGGCAGGAAGGCGCTGACCCGGTGTCGGGACCCGGTGTCGGAGCTGGTGGGACAGGCCTCGGCAGGATCCCCCACGGAAGAGGACCAGGACACGGGATTGGCAGGACCCCCGGCAGGAGAGCAGTCGGTGGGGCTTCCAACAGCACAGGACAAAGGGTTAGCAGGACCCCCGGCAGGAGAGCAGACGGCGGGACCCCCAACGGGACAGGACAAAGGGTTGGCAGGACCCCCGGCAGGAGAGTAGTCGGCGGGGCCTCCAACGGCACAGGACTAAGAGTTGGCAGGACCCCCGGCAGGAGAGGATTCGGTGGGGCCTCCAACGGCACAGGACAATGGGTTGGCAGGACCCCCGGCAGGAGAGTAGTCGGCGGGACCTCCAACGAGACAGAACAAGGAGCTGGCAGGACCCCCGGCAGGAGAGTAGATGGCGGGACCCCCAACGGGACAGGACAAATAGTTGGCAGGACCCCCGGCAGGAGAGTAGTCGGTGGGACCCCCAATGGGACAGGACAAAGGGTTGGCAGGACCCCCGGCAGGAGAGCAGACGGCGGGACCCCCAACGGGACAGGACAAAGGGCCGGCAGGACCCCCGGCAGGAGAGCAGTCGGCGGGGCCTCCAACGGCACAGGACAAAGGGTTGGCAGGACCCCCGGCAGGAGAGTAGACGGCGGGACCCCCAACGGGACAGGACAAAGGGTTGGCAGGACCCCCGACAGGAGAGTAGTCGGCGGGGCCTCCAACGGCACAGGACTAAGAGTTGGCAGGACCCCCGGCAGGAGAGTAGGCGGCGGGACCTCCAACGGGACAGGACACAGGGTTGGCAGGACCCCCGGCAGGAGAGCAGTCGGCGGGACCAACAACGGCACAGGACATGGGGTTGGCAGGACCCCCGGCAGAAGAGTAGTCTGCGGGACCTCCAACGGCACAGGACCTGGGGTTTGCAGGACCCCCGGCAGAAGAGTAGTCTGCGGGACCTCCAACAGCACTTCAGTAGGGACTTTAGATGGGACTAGAGAAGGGACTAGAGAAGGGACTAGGAAAGTGACCTGAGGAGGGACTAGGGAAGGGACTAGAGAAGGGACTACAGAAGGGACCAGAGGAGGAACTAGAGAACGAAACTCGAGAGGCGAACTAGAGAGGGGACTCGAGGAGGGACTAGAGGAGGGACCAGTGGAGGGACTAAAGGAGGGAACTGGAGAGGGGACTCCAGAGGGGACTAGAGGAGGGACTAGAGGAGGGAACTTGAGAGGGGACTCGAGAGGCGAACTAGAGAGGGGACTCGAGGAGGGACTAAAGGAGGGACCAGAGGAGGGACTAAAGGAGGGAACTCGAGAGGGAACTCGAGAGGGAACTTGAGGGGGAACTGGAGATGGGACTGTGGCAGCTGGGGCCACATCTGGGTCTGGCACCAAGGCTGCTGGGACCGGGACTGGGGCCGGAATTGAAGCCAGAATCCTGGCTGAAAGGTCCGGTTCTGGAGCCGGAAACATGGCTGTAAAGTCCGGTTCCGGAGCAGGGACCGTGGTTGCTGGGACCGGCACTGGAGCCGGAACCATGGCTGCAGGGCAGGGAACCGGAACACGGATCCATGGCTGTGTGGGGTGGTACTGGAGCACGGTACCATGGCTATGTGGGATGGTACTGGGGCACGGAACCATGGCTGCTGGGGCCAGAACTGGGTCCGTAACCATGGCTGCTGGGGGCTGAACTGGTTCTGGAACCCTGGCTCTTTGGGCTCGTGCTGCCAACCTGGCCTTGCGACCCCTTCCTTTAGGAGCCGTTTGGAGGCTCCGTGGACCTCCAAAGGCCAGACGAGTACCAGCGAATGGCTCCTGGACAGTAGCAAACACTGGGTGAGAAGCAGGGGCTGACGCCAGACGGACCACACCAATGCGTGTGGTATCAAAACAGGAGTTGGGAGACCTGGGTCTGTCAGGATCGGGAAAACAAATTGTGAGGTAATCCAAAAGCCTGGCAGGTAAGAATTTCACCAAACTTTGATTCCTCAGTGTAAGGTGGACTGCTTCTGCCAGAGCAGCATCTCACTGCTGAACCCTGACCGCTCCTATCCATTGATCAGAGCAGGTAGCCAAAGAAAACGTAAAATTCAATAATTCCTGCTCAAAAGGATCTGCTGGGCCCATATTTAAGGTCGGGTTGTAATGTTACGGTGTGTGAAGCAGGTAGGACCCAAATTATTTCAAGGCTATGCTGACAAATACAGAACACTCACCGGGGACAAGCCAATACACAAGACAACCCAACAAAGAGAGACAGAAAACCCAGAACTTAAATACACCCAGGACTAATCACATAAACACGAGACAGGTGAGGAGGGAGGAGAAAACACATAGGTACCAGGTGAACACAATTGGGTAATCAGAGAGGGAAACCGACAGAAAGCAAACAGGCAGGAAACGGGGGTGAACACTTTACAAAATAAAATAGGAAACCCAAAGATAGAAAAGGACAAGAAAAATACCAACACAGACAAATCCTAACAGGTACCACAGCAACAATAAATGATTTCTGTAGAAAACAGAAAAGTGCAGCAGCAATAATTATACACAGGATCCGGTTGATCGTCTGGAATGCTTCTTATTCAAGTACACAGTTACATTCAAATAGCTGAACTTTACAAACATCACTTTTCTCCATTTAAGTTATCTGTCTGTCAGTCAATTACTGTATCTCAAGGAGAAATTCAACATAGTCAATATAAATTATTACATTACATTGCATTTAGCTGACGCTTTTATCCAAAGCGACTTACAATAAGTGCGTTCGACCAACAAAATACAAACTTGAAGAAAACAGAATCATATAAGTACATCAGGTTTCATAGAGCAAAAACATTTCAAGTGCTACTCAACTGGCTTTAGATAAGCCAGTCCATAAGTGCTTTGTTAATAGTTCTATTGCTCGAAGTGGAGTCGAAAGAGATGAGTTTTCAGTCTGGAAGGTGTGTAAGCTATCTGCTGTCCTGATGTCAATGGGGAGCTCATTCCACCATTTTGGAGCCAGGATAGCAAACCCACGTGTTTTTGCTGATGGGAACTTGGGTCCCCTTCGCAGCGAGGGTGCAGCGAGCCGTTTGGTTGATGCAGAGCGGAGTGCACGTGCTGGGGTGTACGGTTTAACCATGTCCTGGATGTAGGAAGGGCCAGATCCATTCGCAGCATGGTACGCAAGTACCATTGTCTTGAAGTGGATTCTAGAAGTTACCGGAAGCCAGTGGAGGGAGCGAAGGAGCGGCGTGGTGTGGGAACATTTAGGAAGGTTGAAGACCAGGCGAGCCGCTGCATTCTGGATGAGCTGCAGAGGTCGGATGGCACATGCAGGTAGACCAGCCAGGAGGGAGTTGCAGTAGTTTAAGCGTGAGATGATGAGAGCCTGGACCAGAACCTGCGTCACTTTCTGGGTCAGCTGGGGACGCATCCTCCTGATGTTGTAAAGCGTTTATCTGCAGCAGCGGGTTGTAGCAGCTATGTTTGCAGTCTATAAACACATAACGCTATCAAATAATACTTTCTATCAATATATCTATCTTTACCAAATATAACATATTATGGAGATCACAAAAATACACTGTCAATGTTAATAAACAAAAAACAAGGCAATGTGCCTGCAAGACTGCACTCATATTACCCGTGCGCAGCAGCTAACCTGCCTGCGAGCCTTCGCTCAGGTCACATTTACCCAGGCGCGGCTGAAGCCCGCGAAAATGGCATCTATTGTTGCCGACAGTTTAGTATTTTTAAAATACCGTTACTATGTCAAACATGCTCAAAACCTTCTGACACACTCTCCTAAACATCTCCAACATCATATCTAATTCACACAAGTTAACATCGATCATTTTCATCATGTACTGACCTGTAGAAAACAGAAAAGTGGAGCAGCAATAATTATACACAGGATCCGGTTGATCGTCTGGATTGCTTCTGAGGAGGGGGCGGAAGTGTCCCCCCTAAAATAACCCAGATGTCACCGCTCACCTGCCAAAGGTTCCACCTTGGCGCTACTTACTCATACTGCTTCTCAAACAGTATAGATAAACCATAAAATGATATGAATGTCACCAAAATAAATACAGATAATGTTCAGTTTCAAATTCACTATTGTTTTGTTTTAAGATTAAAAGTTTAAAAAAAGAAAGAAATGTTCAAATAGTAGATGAATATTCAAGAGGTCTTTAAAAACATCACACTCACTGATCATCAAAAGTTCATAAAATGCTCATGAATATTCCAAAATATTCTGAACTTGCCACAATCATCCAAAATTCATGAAATGCTCATAGTCATGAAAAGTTCATGAAATACTCATGCAAACTTTTTGGGGTTTTAATTATAATGTTGTGATTGGCTGGATCATGAACAGTTCATAAATTGCTCATAAAAGTCTGTCATGAGCAAAACAGGAACTTTATATGAATGAACAATAGCCGCGTTCACACTGCGGTACTTTTCCCACAAAGGTTCATGCGAACTTAGTTCATGCGAACTCTTTAGTTCGCATGAACTAAGTACAGATCGCGTTCCCACCAGAAAAAGTCCCTGGGGGTGGATTAGGCAAATGAAGCCGCTGACGTCACTTCTTCTTCTTCTGCTTTGGGTTTACTGGAAGGCCGCAAACCACTTCACGGCGTATACTGCCGCCCAAAGTCCCCGGCCGCCCAAAGTCCCCGGCCGGAAGTCCCCGGAGTTGGGGACTGGCTTCAGTAGAAGCTGCTGGGAGTCCCAGCAGCTTCTACTGAAGCCTTCCGAGTAAATCGCCAGAACGCCGACACCTACTCATCTCCACCGCTCCCATGTTTTATTTTGTGTTGCCATAAGTTAGTCTCTCTGCGTTTCTGCGCGGGGCTAATGCTAATGCTAATAATGCTAATGCGAGGATAATAAAATGGCGGCTTCACAACACTTTTTGGGAGTTTTACGGGGCGTGGTTTGCAATCCGCCCAGCCAATCAGGAATATAGCCATTTTCTCAAAAAAGAGCCGCTCGAAAGTCCCTGCTTTCTAGCAGGGACTTTCGAGGGGGTAAAAAGGTTCGCATGAACTACTTTTAGTACCGGCTCTTTTTGGTGTGAACGCGATCATGAACTAAGTTCGCATGAACCTTTGTGGGAAAAGTACCGCAGTGTGAACGCGGCTAATGTTCATAAAAATGTCATGAACTGCTCTTTAAAATGGTTCATGAGCATTTTAAGAATTTTGGTTCATGAACATGACAAGTGAACATATAATGAGTTGTTCATGAATGTTTCATGAGTGCTCATGAACAGCTCATAAAGTCATGAACTCCATCTCGCAGGGGAGCCCCTCGCACCTGCTGATGATCTAGGCCCACCTATGGATTTCCCTCTAAATGAGAGACTGAGTGGTGGTGCAAGGCGAGATGCTATTGTCCGCAATTACTTTTGAAAGGTGATGACAGATGATGGACTTTTTTTTTGTTGAAGATATTTTTTCTTTAATCTAAATTACATTTGTGATTGACAATCTTTGCTGTGATACTGTTATGAGCATAAACATCTATGTCATCAACATTTGGTTGAAAACAAAATAGGCCACCACAAACGTGAGCAAAAATGGAAAAAATAAAATGTATTTCCCATGAAGGCTAAAAATGGTGTATTATTTCAGTTAACAAACTTTGCCATCTTATTTAAACATATTTTAAAATAAATTGTACAGTACATTTTGCTCTGGTAATCCACTGGAAATCCACCCCTCTGGTGGGATCAGGATAATCCAGTTGTTTGGGATCAAACTGATCCCAATCCTGTGTTGTCGGTTTGAACTACCCATTTTGAAGATTTGATCCAGATTAAAGCTTGGATTGGATTTCCTGATCAGATCGGATATCAAAGGGATCCTAATCCTGTTTTTTGGTTTTGAACTCCCCAAAATCCAAATCTGATATGATCAGATGGGGATTACAAGTTTTGAACTCTTGGGCCCTGGGCATTAGTAATGATCCTCAGTGGATTCTGACATCACATGTGAGTCATACCATGACTCACATGTGATGTCATACTAACCTAGTTTGGGTTTTTGGATGGATCCTGTGTATCCTCTTCAGTAATCCTTGACATTTTGGGTTTCAGAGTTCAGCCCAGCCACTAGCTACAAAATAATAAAACACAAGTACCATTCACCATAGCAAAACCGATTGGTGCCCTTATGTAATAATTAGGGATGCTCCGATCAGGGTTTTTGGGGCCAATCACCGGAATCAGAATCGGCCGATACCGATCGCCGATTCGATCATAGGCTGGGTGGGGGCTATGGGGATCATCCATTTAAAGTGATGTTTATAACTCAGTTAATGGGGCTCATTTTTATATTGCTTCAGTTTATAATCGTAGCGGATCGAAAAGTTCAGATTCATTTTTCAATAAATGATGCGATTCCACAAACAACAAACAACATAATTATAACATTCAAATGAAGTAAATTATTCAAGTTTACATTAACTTTGGATAATAACACGGGAGAAATGAGCGGAAGCGCTCTCTCTTCCTCTCTCCCTTTCTCTCTCTCTCCTGGCAGCCCGTCAGTATCTCATGCAGCTCACTGATCCAGTAATGAGTGACCCGACAGTGAAGAATAAACAGAACGTCACAGTGGGCGGAGCTGCAGGATTTCTGCTTCACACACGTTGCATACCGCTATTTTATTGTCTTTTTCGGACACCTTAAAAAACTTCCAGACTGGTGAAGTTTTGCACAGAGAAAGGTCTCATGTATTTTGCGTCATCTGATCGGCTCTCCTGATCGGCATTTACAGAGAGTACCGATCACACTATTAAGAGTGAATATCGGCCGATAATGATCGGCGGCCGATCAATTGGAGCATCCCTAGTAATAATGCAGAAGATTTTTGTCAGACTGTTGAAGAAGACTTGTAGATCTTACATTTTCCCCCATGTCTTAGGTTGTACGTTATAGAATCAAACTGGTCATTTATTGACTTAATTGTAGACTCCAGGTTATCACAAGCAGCAGATGTTAAAAGTAACACATTGCAAGTTCAGGTGTAGGCAGGAAGTTAAAAGGCAATGAACAAAGTTGGAGCACGTCTTTGTTGCTGAAACACAATGTCTAGAGTAGCCGATATGAGCAGTTATTCGTTATGTAGAGTTTCATTAGCCAGTTTCATGTTTTGCATTAATAATTTGTGTTCTTTTATGTCATTGATTCTTACATTATGTTGTAGATTTCAAATATTGTAATGGAATTATGTGTTGGTGTGTATGTAAAATATAACCCTAACCTGAACAGTCTCAAATGCAGACAATTGCAACTCTTGTGGACATCTAAGATAGTCTTTGCACCTCATGTTAAATTCATCCAGCACCTGAATTAGTTACAGTAAGTTGTCATAATTCAGAGTGTGTAACAGCTTCAGCACATGAGAAATTAATGAACAAATTGTAATGTGTCTCATTATATTAATTATAATTAACTGCCATACTCACAAATGACCCACTATACTGATAATTGTGACATGAGGTGCTCTTTTACAACACAACTTACTGTATATGGCTCATTATATTTCCTTTTTATATTCACCATATGTATATCATTTAAACAATACATTTCCCACACATTTTTCTATCTGTAACAGCATTCAACCATAGGAATACTTTATGCTTGGTACTAAACTTTTCCGTGTCCCAAATAAACACAATCTATCATCTATTTCATGTGGTTTACCCCATATTATGGCCTCCAATAATTTCCAGTTTCTCTTGCTAAATTGGGTTATAAAACTGACAGAAATGTATACCAGAGCTGGAATAATACATTCCCAAAACAGTAATAAGAGAATGGAGAATGCAGATTTAAACATGAACAACACAAAGGGCTCAGCAGAAATGCTGAAAAAACAATGATGGTAGTGTGATTAGGCTGGCAAATGCAAAGCTTTAAGCACTTTAATTAGACCAATGGCGGCTTCCGTGCTATCATCTGCTGCCAATGATTCAATCTTAATTAACCCATTTAAAATCAGTGGTGTGTATTTATGTCCACAATGAGCCTTTCCAGTGTCAAAGGAAAATACATTATTGGTATAATGCAATCCCCAACAGCTCACTCTGATGTTTATCACACTTCAGTTTCCATCTTTATACTGGAATAAAGTCAAGCATGATAGGTAGTTCCCCTTTGTCAAAGTTATTGTAGAAACCTGACATCCTGAATGTCTAGTAAAGGTTTATCTCATGCATTTTGGTAGTACATCATTAGCAGTGGCGAGCGGTGACTTTTATACCTAGGCCCTCTGACCCCTCTTCCCTCGAAAAAAAAGAAGAGATATTACGTCACAGCGTATACTTCAGCGGAATAGGAAAACAGCGGCCCGGGGTGCAAAACGCATCAATGACAGCGACCCTCTACCCAGACCCGGCGCCAGAACAAATCTAAAGGGAGGGCATATGATTTTCATGGGAGGGCACACAACACCGTCACGTGCTGCGGGCCTGCGGCACAATATATATATCAAACAGCAAGGCCAACGGCATTGCGTAAAGATGCACACTTATCGCAAATACATACACAAATAAAGGGCAACATAGAAACCACTTTTGAAACATTGTGTGCGTGGCAGCATAAACAGTGGTAAATCACGACCAAGGCACACTGGTTAAGGATGGCAGCTTCCTCCTCGTTGCACTCGGAGAGAAATAGTAGAGACGGAGACGATGAACTGATGTTCTCTATGATGGCATTTTGCATGTCTTGAGAGGTGTATGTTGCTGTGTGTGGAATGCTGTCCATTATTTTGGCCAACTCTGCATCTTTGTACTGCAGCGTACTCAAACAGCGATAGGAAGAGCCCACTGCCTGACTCGGACATGCTGTGGAGTGAATCGTGGTCACCTCTGAGAGGGAGTTGGTTGACAGCTAAAAAAGCTATAATATCAACGACAGCTGACACGTAATAACGGTTCCGTGCCAGCTGATCTGCACCAAAGTACTCATTTCCTTATTTGTTTCCTCGCGCATCTGTCTCTCTCTCCACAAACTCTCACATGAAATGTGTTCTTTTGATGCAGCATGTCTTAGCAGTCCTTTATCAGTCTGTAATGCGTGTTTCCAGTCGCAAAAACCTTTGACAGTAAAAGCCGCATCAGATGAAGACGTATTTACTTTAAACATGTCTACAGGGGCTGCGTCTGCTTTTAACGAATATTCAAGCCATGGTCTGTTGTACCATGCAGTGGCAAAAGTGCGCTTCTTTCCTGAAAACAATCTCCCTGGATAACGATCCAGTTTCACCTGGTTGGGTTTATTAACCCCAAGATCATCTGGGGCTGTTGATCTTTGAGCGGTTGCTGGCCCAATAGTACCTGTTGATGTGCTGCAAGGTAGCGTCTGTAGTGTAGGCACCGGCACGGAGCAGGAGGAGGATGCTGGCGGGTGTGGTACAGGGTGTGGCAACGCAGGTGGTGATGGTAGGGGCACAAGGAGCTGTGCCTCGGAGGACAGCGTTGGTGGCGGCCGCCTTGATGAGTCAAGGCTTGGGCTCGCTAACTCAGCCCCGGGGTTTGCCGAGGTCAAGCTTGTGACATTAAGGCGTGCTGCTGCAACGGCAGGTGCAGGGTCGCCAGCAGCTGCATCAGCTGCAGTTCTTTCATCGCTATTTCGTTTTAATAAATCCTTAGACCTTTTAAGCCAATTTCTGATGTCCATTTTGTAATTCAAACATAAATGGGAGTCTACATAATGCACAATAAACAATAAACAAATCCAGAATAGGCGGCAGAGTGTGACGCTGTGATTGGTCTAAATGTGGACGAATCACAAATCACAACAGACACATGCATTTATTTGACGTAGCCTGCGATATTTTTTGTTTTAGTTACTATCTGACATCACATACATCGTAGCATAAAAGTTCACAGTTTATTTATAATAAAAAAAATAAAAAAATATATAAAAATAATAAAAATCGTGTTTTGCAAGAATGTCAAATGGGAGGGCCTGGCACTTGCGGGTCATTCAGCTGATCCTTTGCCACTCCAGAGATTTTCTCTAGCGGGTGCTGTGGGGTAGCTTGACGTTTCATAGAGGGTGCTCAAACATTAAGGGTTCTCATTCATAACACTCCGTTCGATGTCTCACTATGGATGCGCCTCATCGCGGAGCAAACAGAAGCATCAATCTCATTACGCCAATCCTGATTGGCTGTTGATCTTGACGTCAGCGTCAGGGAATCCACCCCCTATAAGTAGCTTGCGCTACGTCGCATGCGTCATTCAAACACCTCTTCTCGCTTCAGAGCACATCTCGATGGTAGCCGGGCTAGCTTAACAGTCCACAGACTGAACCCAAAGCTAACTTTCTGTCGACGGGCGCTCGCCGGCTACTCTTCTGCTTTGCAAGAAGACTGTTAATGCTAACACACCAGTTAGTATTACAATCGACCTCGCCGTTTCTTTCCTCGGAAATTAAGGTAAGGTTTTGATTTTTTCAAGCTAACAACACACCTGTTGCTAGCTTGCTTTCCCTCACTACCGACACCACGGTAGCGAGGACGTTTTTTATTTTTCTCTCACAGAGGAGGAAAAGATTAAAGACTATTAACACACCAGTTAATATTCTTTGAGAAAAAAAATCTACACCGTCCTTTTTTCTCCGGATTAAGGACAGGTTGGAAGAATTTTTATTTTTTTCTCGACAACGTACCTGTTACGAGCGGGTCCTCTCCACGCCACGCGGCGAACAAGATGGACGCTTCTCTCCCTCACACCAGAGGAGTCAGGGACTCTGAGGCTCGGCTCTGCGGCTGCGGGTTGAAAATATCAGGCACAGACTCACACCAGGTCTGCTCGTCCTGCCTTGGGCCTGGAACACGCCCAGGAGGCTATTGACAACCCCGGCTCGTGCGGGCATTGTGCCCGCTTCACCGTAAAGAGCCTCCGCCGATGGTTAGCACGCCAAGCTAGCTTGTCGGGACAGGACCCCCTCATGTCCGCTGATTTGCCGGCTGGCAATCAAGACACGGGGGCGTCCGCCGCAGAGATTGAGCCCCGCACTGTGTCGGTCTGGGGCTCATCAACAGCGGCAGCTGCGGAACTGGAGTCCCACGCCGTGTCAGGCTGGGACCCGGTGGCGGCAAGAGACGTGAGATTATATGGAGGACGAAGAGGGTGCCTCTGAGTTCCTCCTGTCTGATTCGGATGAGAAAGAAGACGATATCTTCATGTCATCGGCTCAGGCTGCAAAGCCGGGAGCGATGGCTGCTCTCCTGGGAGATAGCACACCAGCTTCGCCCTGTCTGAGCATGGACCTGCAGGCCGTGTGTCAGCATGCCACGTCCAGACTAGACATCCCGTGGCCCAAAATGGCCAAGGAGACCTCCAGGTCCCATTACGAGGGGAAACATTTTCCCCAAACAACGAGGACGAAGAGGCAGCTCCTTCCGGTCAGGGTGCCTCCTCCCTAGACTGTGACGGTATGGAGCGGCTCGGCCTGCTCCGCATACCGCCTATGAAACCGCTGGTGGCAGCCCATCTCCTACCGAGGCTGGTCCCATCACCAAGCAGGAACCCCACGCTGCCAGCGAAGGCGGACCGATTCCAGTCGACCATGACTGAACGGTCCTACAGAGCCGCAGCGTTGTCCGCCAGGGCTTTGAACGTTTCCTCGCTGCTAACCGCATACCAAGCGGAGCTCTGCGAGGATCTGTCAAGCAATCCTGGACCGGCCGTTCTGGACGAGATGGCCGCGATCACAGACATTTGTCTCCGTGTTCAACGCTGCGCCGTCCAGGCCACGGGCAAGGCAATGGGGATCATGGTGGTGCAGGAAAGAGCTAGATGGCTCAACCTCACCAACCTCACCAACCTCCCAGACCGGGAAAATCGTTCCCGAGGGGATTTTCGGCTCCGCTCTCGTCTCCATGCAGAGGAGATGCGACTCGAAAAAGAAGGAGGACGAGGCCCTCCACCTCTGTCTCCCTCGAAGGGTCCAGCAACTGCCTTCACAGTGGCCGTCCTTCGCCCAAGCTGCCTAGAACCCTGCTTGGTTCAAAGTACCAAAACAGCAGAGGTCGCAGCCTGCCCCGAGTCCCCAGCCCAGGCAGTAGACGAGGGCGAGTTGGCCTAGAAAATCTCCGGTTCCGGCTGCAGCCGACCCAGAATTTCGGCCAGCAGTCGAGGAAGAAGAAGCGGGCGGCCTGACAGCCCCCCTTCTCCCCTCTGTGACAGAGCTGGAAGTCCACGGTTCCCCAGCTCTAGATGTGTTCCCGCTGCCTCGAGAGATGCCTCAACGCCATCCTCAAGTCCGCAAAAACACATGTCACAATATTGTTGTTGTTTCTCACATAAACCATTTTCTGCTCACGCATCCAGGCTTCAGGCCAAGGGCGCAGCTCCAAAAAAAAAATGAAAAGAAAAACAATAAAAACAATAAACAGTCCGTCAACTGTTCCCCTTCTGAGAGCAGCTACGGCCTCTCTCAAAAGGCGGATAATAGACGGGTCTGTGAAGGCACCACCGTCATGCGCAGTGTCGGTGGGGATTGTCAAAATGGGGTACCACCGTGTTCAGACACTAGAGGGCCCCATAACACAACAAATAGAGACTCAGAGGGTAAAGGGTAGAGACGTGACATCTCCGCTGGCTCTAAGGAGCATACAGTGGAAGATGCTCACAACATCTGCTTGGGTTTTCAAGACAGTAACACGGGGCTACAGACTCCAATTTGCTGTCACCCCCCCTCACTTCTCGGGCATTCAGTATTCACAAGCCCGAGGAGAGTCAGCCCATATTCTAGAGAGAGAGATCCTCTCACTTCTAGAAAAGAGGGCTATATATATTGTACCCGCCGAGCAGAGTTAGAGCGGCTTTTATTCCAAGTATTTCCTCGTTCCCAAACGGGGAGGGAACGGGATTCGGCCAATACTAGATTTGAGGGTTCTGAACAAATATCTAAAAAGATACAAATTCAGAATTCTCACTCACACATCTCTGCTGCGTCTCGTGCAACAAAATGACTGGTTTACATCAGTCGACCTGAAAGATGCGTATTTCCACATGAGTGAAAGCTTTCAGAGCTTGTCTCGCTCATTTCCAGCTGCGCAAAAATGTTCTCTTCAGATCATGCCTGCGGTTACTGGGGCTCATGGCGTCAGCCATCCTGGTCGTACGACTGGGACGCTTACATGAGGGAGTTTCAGCACTGGGTAGCCGCTCTAAAACTAAACCCTGCACGTCATGGCGCGCGGAGAGTAATGGTTACTGTGAAATGCGTAATGGCACTGCGCCACCCGACTTTTCTAGTACGGGGCGTGCCTATGGGTGCTGTCCTTTCACGGAAGGTGGTCACCATGGACGCATGTCTGACAGGCTGGGGAGGTATTTACGAAGGTCGTCCGGTGAGGGGTCTCTGGAGCAGAGACCTCCAGCGGGCGCACATAAATTACCTGGAGCTTTTAGCGGTGTTCCTCACCATAAAACGCTTTCTGCCTTTTTTCAGAGGACATCATGTCCTCGTGAGGACAGACAACACGACCACAATATCGTATATAAACCGCCATGGGGGTTTGCTTTCTCTCCAGTTACAGATGCTGGCACGCAAACTGATCTTATGGAGCGGTAGACGTCTCCTCTCTCTGAGAGTGACCCACGTACCAGGAGTGATGAACCACGGGGCGGATCTACTGTCCAGAGGTGCACCACTATATGCAGACTGGACTCTACATCCAAAGATTGTGAGTCAGCTGTGGGTGCGTTACGGCAGAGCCGCGGTAGATCTGTTCGCATCAAAAGAAAATGCTCAATGTCAGCTGTTCTTTTCAATGCGCGATTTAAACGCACCATTAGGCGTGGACGCGCTCGCACACGTTTGGCCTCCGGTACGCATTCCCACCCCTGGCTCGGATACCCCCAACTCTGGCCAGAGTGAGAGAACAACGCCACACACTTATCCTGATAGCTCCGCACTGGCCCGCAAAGTACTGGCTGGCGGAGATATATCAGCTGCTGTGCGGGCAGCCATGGCAGCTCCCACTACGCAGTGTTGAAGTCTACCGGACCAGGTCCGTCCTCCGCGCAGATCGTTTGGATATGGCCAGAGCGGGGTCGCCGTCCGGATCTGCAGATGACCTTTCTTAGTTCTGAGGGAAAAGGAATTGTGTCCTAGACACTATTCTCTGTTAGCTGTACAAAACTAGACTTTGCACTCCAATGGATTGTTTCTTCAAATAAGCACTTTATTACACAGTTCAACAAAGATATATCAATCCATACTATACCACAAAACGCCAGCGCCTTGGACTCCTTCTTGAGTTCCCACCGTGACAAGCTCGTCAGTGTGAGATCCCAGTTGAAGTGAGTCTCGAATTCTGAATATATCTTTATAGTATTTTCTGTGAAGCCCCCACCTTTGGTGCTCTCTGTGCTGCAGTCTGCCTTTTCTGCCCAGCAACACACAGTTTTAGCTAAGGTCAGGCCAGGGCCATACTCCCTTTTTTTTTCTAATTACCTGTTTTAACTGGTTTTCTCACAAGACAGTTGCGCCTGGTGAAGATCAGGGCCCCACATACCGTACCATGGTGTTCTCGTCCTTGAAGATAGCAGGATGTAGCCGGCCAAACTGCTGAGGCATCTCAACAGTAAACTTTAACACGTTATTTTTCCACTCAGACAGCTCAATGTTTTTAGCGTTTCCTATAACAGGATTTACTATATCTTATATTCACAGTTACTTTTTGCCTTATTTTTATCCTTCAGCAGGGACATACTGTCTCAGGCGGGGGGGGGGGGCGATCTTTCACCCACACCCAGAGCGCTTGGCACTATGGGCCTGGCCCGTGAGTGGTACAATCTGAATACAGTGGGACTCCCTCAGAAGGTGATAAACACTATTCAGAGTGCAAGAGCTTCCTCCACCAGGTCCCTCTATGACTGTAAGTGGAGGGTGTTTGAGGAGTGGTGCCTTCAAAAAGGACACATCTCTTTTCAATGTCCTGTCGGGGTGATTTTATCATTTCTACAGGACTTGATTGATAAACACAGAGCTTTCTCTACGATCAAAGTGTACCTGGCTGTTATTGCTGCATGCCATGTGGGCTTTGAGGGAAAGACGGCTAGCCAACATCCTTTGGACTGCCGTTTTATGAAAGGGGCTCGCAGGCTCCTCCCTGTTTCCAGGTCACTGGTGCCCTTATGGGACTTGGCAGTGGTTTTAGATGGGCTCACTCTAACCCCATTTGAACCCCTTGAAGAAGCTGACATGAAGCACTTGTCACTCAAGACAGTGCTGTTACTGGCCCTGGCATCCGTCCAAGCGTGTCAGTGACATTCATGCGCTATCTGTACATCCTTCATGCACTCAGTTCGCCCCAGGGCAAACGAGAGTGTTGTTGAAGCCCATCCCTGCCTTTATAGCTACGGTGGTTGGTTCATGTACCCCCATTGACATTGAGGCATTTCCTCCGCCGCTGTGTTCCTCCGTGGAACAGCAGCCGGATTTGCTGTGTCCAGTCCGTGCTTTACGCACTTTTGAAAGATCAAAAGAGTTTCGTCATAATGACCAACTCTTTGTGTTACGGTGTGTGCAGGAAGCAGGACCCAAATGCAGATTAATGTAAAAAAAAATAGCTCCTTTATTACAAGGCTAACTATTAACAAACACAGAACAGAACACTCACCACAGACCACGTCAATACACAAGACGAACCGACAAAGACAGACAGAAAAACCAGAACTTAAATACACACAAGACTAATCACACAAACAAGACACAGATGAGGAGGGAGGAGAAAACACAGGGGGCACAGGTGTACACAATCGGGTAATCAGACTCACCAGGGAAACTAACGACAGGGAACCGCAGACAGATCTAAACAAGACAAAACACAACGCAGACGGAAAACCACAGACAGATCTAGACAAGACAAAACACCAACACAGACAGATCTAAACACTTTGTGTCCTGGGCTAACCCTTAGAAGGGCAAGCCCATTACCAATCAACGGCTCTCCCACTGAATTGTGGAGGCAATTGCTTTGGCCTATACGAGTCAGGGTTTGCAGGCACCTTCGGGTCTGCGTGCTCATTCGACTCGTGGTCTGGCTACATCCTGGGCTTTGTTCAAGGGTGTTTCCATCCAAGACATTTGTGCAGCAGCGAGCTGGTCCTCGCCGCTCACTTTTGTCCGCTTTTACAGGCTAGACGTCTCTGCTCCTTGTGTGGCCCGAGCAGTGCTGGGCACCTTGTTGAGTCAGAGCTCTACCTGTTAAGTTCTGGTTGGTTTGGTGAATTTCGAGATAAGCTCGTCTGGCAATACGGGAACTACAATATCCCATAGTGAGACATTGGACGGAGTGTTATGAATGAGAACTATAGGTTACTTACGTAACCCCAGTGCTCAGAGTAACATGTAGTGAGATGTCTCACCAGACGGCCCTCCTTGCTATGGTGAAGCGAGAAGAGATTTATTATGAATGACACATGCGACGTAGCGCAAGCTACTTATAGGGGGTGGATTCCCTGACACTGACGTCAAGATCACCAGCCAATCAGGATTGGCGTAATGAGATTGATGCTTCTGTTTGCTCCGCGATGAGGCGCATCCCATAGTGAGACATCTCACTACATGTTACTCTGAGACCTGGGGTTACGTAAGTAACCTATAGTTTCCCATTAATGCACCAGCGCTACAGTTGAATTTTCTACAACACTCCCCACATGCACACACAGTGTACCCGCGACTGTTACAATGAAGGCTCGATAATCAGCTCACGGCATATAGGTGTAAGCAGGGGTAAAGTGCTATTTCTACAAGTGGGGGGTGGACCTCACCTCCTCTAGGAGGGACCTCACCTCCTCTAGTGGGGTCCGGGGGCAAGCTCCCCCGGGAACATTTTTTTTAAATATTGAAGTTAAAAGCATCAATCTGGTGCACTTTGAGAGCAACATTAAGAGATCTATGGATACATGTCTCAACAACACCCATATGAAACAGAACTGTAAACAGATATTTTACAAATCAATACAAACCGTTTGAGACCCACTGAGATAACTAGACTAACGTTAACTATCTAAACACTGAGAGTCCTTTACTTCACCTGAGCTGAGGTTATCTGAGACTCTCAGTCTGACAGGAGATAGTTCCCCCTCCACCTTGTTGTGGAAGAAGCTCTTTATATCCGTTAGCTTGGCTAGCTAGCACCATATGCTAACCACAACGATCTCCAGTAGATACCCACCGGTGCGTGACCTCTCTCGCTCGCGCACACACACAAAATGTTCTCGTGCCAAACACACACAGAGCAGAGCCTGAATGAAACACAGAGACCCAGAAGTAAGCTACTTGTACTCACGAGGCTATGCTATTATGTGCAGAATCCCTCTCGCTTTCAGGTGGTTTTGATTGAGTGTCCACACGTGGACGTTTAAGGACTAAAAAACGATCAATTTTTCACTTTGCTGTTAGCAAATAATTTGGCGCTTTTGCTAACAGGAAGTCACTCAAGTGTCAAAGTAATTTAGCCGGGTAGGTCAAAAATCGAATGGGTGCTGGCCATTGGCCTAATCATATCACCTGTGTTGGCTTTATGTTTTTGGTCAAAAATGTGTTTGTTTCACATTTGCATTGATGTAATCAATACTTTTTCTAATTTAATTTAATAAAAATAATAATAAAAGAAAAACAAACAAAAAAAACATATTTCTTGGGGGTGCTTAGGGGGTGCTTTGGCAATCCTGGGGGGTGCTTCAGGTTAAATGACTCGGTTAATAATTTTGCAACGATATCACTATCACTGAAGTGAGCCATCATGAACGAACTTATTCTAATCATAAATCTATCGATTAGATTTATGATTCGAAAATAATAAAAGTAGGGTAGACATGTGGATATTATCTGGCTGAACAAGACGTGCATTTATCTAACAGGTTCGTTTTCCACAGACCTTATTTCGAGCTATTTTCCAAAATCCTATGGAGAAATCCCATTGCTTTTTGTCGAGGGAATCCGAGCGAAGCTTACTTTCGGGTTTTAGGACGCGTCACTGCACCACTTGCATAGACCTCACAGCGGGCGGAACTTGTCATAAAGTCCCCGAAAATAAAGCCCGCCCATTTAGAGGGAAGATATGATTGGTCAATTGTACTGTCATTTGACATTACTCTCTCATTGAGTTACTATAGCTGGCCCTCTGTGAATGTAGAGAGGGACCAACAAGCCCTCCCGTCTTCACATAACTCGTAGAGACGGCATTTAACCCTTCACATTCCAACAGAAACTGAACAGGCAGATTCGAAGGATTTATTTATTTCGAAATATTATTTTAAATACAATTAAATCAAGTTATTTTGGTAAAACTAATGAAAAATGTAACAACAACAAAATATTTTTAAAAAAAGTTTTTGTTTTTAATGTTTTCAAATATTATTTTTTAGAATATCTTAGGCCCTCACAGAGGGCCTAGAGGGCCCTGACGGCTCGCCACTGATCATTAAAAAAAAGACTTAATGAGGTGTCTACACTTCTCCATGAGGTATATTTTCAATTGTGTTCTAAAGAGCAGTAGAAGGAATTGTGGTTATTTAGACATTCCCTAATAAACGTTTTTGCAGCGTCAATAAGTGAGTGTTAAAAACAGTGTGTTTAGTTGTGCAACACCACATGTCATTTCACCTTCAATTCACGGTTTCAAAACGTAGCATTCGCCACATGACGAGATTTACTAGTGGAAAACCAGAAGTCATGTGTGAACATTCGGTTTTTAGAATAAAACAGATTTAAATTAAATACAGTGTATTTAATTGAACCAGATCCCCACGGATCTCCCCTGATTGCTTAACCTGTTAAGCACCGCCCCCCCGATATTCAATAAACTATGAATGTTTTACATCCATTTAACGGGAAGAAGCCAGACCATTCAATTTAAATTAAATACAGTGTATTTAATTTAAATTACGCCATAACATTGATTTTAATTTCTTACAACACTACACTACCCACAATCCTCAGCTATCTTCGCAACGCCAGGTCTCACGTAGATCACATGATACATCGATCAGCCAGGAACCTTGAAACACCAGACCAAGGTAAAGTGTAATAAACTTGACTGCTTACCTAATTTTCGCCAACATTCAAGCATAACACAAATAAAATATCTCCAGACAGCAGGATTTGTAAGACAGTAAGAGAAACTTAAAGAGAATTTAGTCCGTAACAGTTTTTTTCTTTCTGCAGTAAGGGCTCATTTAGAAGATAGCATTAGCCTACTTGTTTGGCTAGTTAGCTGACCAATGTTAGTACAATGTAGTAGTTATCAAAGGAGCTAGCACTGTTAGTTGTATCGCTCATCAAAACAAAGAGGACTCTAGAGCGAAAGTATTTGTAATTATTATAATTTATTCGACACTATTCATGATATTTAGTAATTATTTTATGTCGCTGGTCATTTGTTATTTTTACCATAAGCTGTCATCAAGAAGGAATGCCATCATTTAATGTCATGATGTTTATATGTGAACAAATTACACGGTACATTACAACTCAGTACACATTAGCCTAATTATTAACAGAATGTTGTTCAACTTTGTTCAAAATGGATTCACTTAGCATTGGCGTTTAAGTGTTACATTCTATTATACAAAAACCCCACTTGTCATTTGTGTTTGAATATATTGAATATTCACATACATATGAATATAACTAGATTCAAACCATTGGAAGTTTGCGCACTATGTCAAGTATTCACAGCATATTAGACTGTGTCTTCTATCTCTCCAATTGCATTTAATATTGAGTATTAACTTAATAAGATATTTGTTTATTTGCAGAGAAATTGATCAACTGACAGCAAACATGTTTGAGATAATCCCTCTATGGTTAACTTTCATTTGCAGAATGACAAAGCTAAAAAAAAAACTGTGCCCCTCCTGCCAGGCCCCAAATTCCCTTGGACGGAAAACATGTGTTGCGTGTGTTTGCCCCCTTCAAATAAATGGAAAAAAAAATGAAGCGCAACTAAAGGACGCTAGCTGGGGGGCTTCGGTGAAGAGCAACAGAAACACCAGCAGGATACATATCTTATTTGTCAAACAGCCTTGCCCTCAGTGAATGTGAAACAATTTTTAGGGCTTTAACAAACCAAAAGATTTGTATCATTGATCAATGTGCCTGTTACACACACTCACACTTCTCACTTACACTTACTTAATAGGTGATGCATAAAATATAATACAAATATTGTGAAGAATACACATAGCACCATAGCTGTGAAGAGCTGAGCAAAAGATTACTTGCAAAGCCAATGAAGTTGAAGCTCTTGAACTGGTCCTAATTAGCCTTGCTTCACATACCTAAACTGTATGCAAACCTTTTCACTCCAATTCTTGCAGGTTCTTAAACCAAACCTCCTTGGCTCCTGCCCGGTCCTTTTCTTAACCTGTTAAGCACCATGCCTGTTTTTCAGGTCTTAGGCTCGAAAATGACATTTCCAGAACAAATGATCATAACTACACTTCTAAAAGGGGAAAATTAATAATCTTTTTTCTCAAAGTAATGATAAACCTTTGAGTTGGATGTAGAAGAGTCAGAATCAATATAGATGTTTTTTATTGGTCGATTTCGCTGATTGACATCTCTTTTTAACCGTCAGAGCCAATGGAATCGAGGGAAAGTTCCACATACTGTACACACACAGGTTACCAAATAAGGAGTGAGAGAGATGCGTAGAAAAACCGGAAGCTGCGCTAGCCTCTGGTGGCTACCATTAGAAGTTAATTTTTCTTCTCCGGTTTTTGCATAAAAATGGAGTTATGGTTTATCAATAATTTGTTCAAAGTGACAGACACATTGCTATAACCTATGGATTAACCTTCAACCAGGTTTTTTCTCGTTTTAATGCCATTGAACACGACCTTTGAATAACGGCTGAAGTGAGCATATCTCCGTGTTTTTCTACCTAAAGCTACTCTTGTGTTGTCTGTATTTGCTTCCCCTGTCACGAGTTCTGATCGCTCAGTGATGATCCTTATATTTCTATAATCTGTGGAATCTCAGGAAGTCAGGATGTTATCTATGCTTGTTTGTGCGGATCCAATAAGTATATCGATCAGTATAGCTAGAGTTCTGTGCTAACGGCCTTAAGATGTTTTCGCCCGTGGCTAATTCAGAGGCTTTCAGTTAGCTTTGTGTTTATTTTTTGCAAAAATAAATAAAAATGATCAGTTAGCTGAGTTTCTTCCCGTTAAATGGATGTAAAACATTCATAGTTTATTGAATATCGGGGGGGGCGGTGCTTAACAGGTTAAGCAATCAGGGGAGATCCGTGGGGATCTGGTTAACCATTTTGAGAATACAGATGGTGTCGTGAGGGAGATACTACTTCGAATGAGGAAACTCTATGAGTACCTCCTGAAAAGTAAGCTCATCCTTGTACTTTATTATCTCATTCGTCCAGGGCTTTGTGTCAATGCATTCATCAAATTCACATTTCTGTTACATCTGTCCCGTTATATCATTAAAATGTCATCCCCCCCTGAGCCTTTTGGCTTATTTTTTTTTATCTGGGCATCCATAGAAACATGTCAGAGCAGTTTCGACATGAGCACCACAAGTCATGCCTATTTTCTTCTGTGAGACGCACGTGGTTCTCTGCAAAAATATACCCGGCAACAACCTGTAAAAAGTCTTATCACCATGTTTCATTACAGATTTTATGTATTTATCTGCACGTTTTAAATGATTTCTAGTTTAATGAGAGAAGCTGCTCCAGACTGCAACTACATTTTCATTATGATCATGGTCTTAAATACATAAGTTGTTGCGTTAAACACTGATATGAGAAACATAGCAATATGTCTCCAGTCAGCTGTGGTAGCTTAAAAACATTATTTTCACACTACCTGAATTTCATTCACTTAAGAACTACCTGATTGAATTATAATAAGAGGGAAATTCAATGAATTTTATTAATTTCTTGCAAGTAAGGCCAACGATAAGTCTTCCTTAAAATTAGTTCTGTTAATTTTCCCTTGTATTATTTTCAACATTTGCAGTGTGGTTTGCTGCACAACAAGCAGGGACAACTTCTGCTGGCCAGAGCCTCTGCCTCTGCCTCTGGCTCTGGTCCAGGTCCAGGTCCAGGTCCAGCCGGAATTCATTCTTGAACTTACACCTCTTGCTTCACCATCTTTCCCGTCTCAGCCTCTTCCTCCATCCTCCCTCTCCTGCCAGCCTCCTCCCTCCCCCTTCTCTTCTCATCCACCTCCTCCATCCTCCCTCTCCTCCCAGCCTCCTCCCTTCTCTTCTCCTCCACCTCCTCCCTCTCCTCCCAGCCTCCTCCCTCCCCCTTCTCTTCTCCTCCTCCTCCTCCATCCTCCCTCTCCTCCCAGCCTCCTCCCTTCTCTTCTCATCCACCTCCTCCCAGCTTATCAACGTACAATACAAATAGATCAAAAAAGAACAAGTAACTTCAATACTCACACGGCCGAAGCGCAATGTTCGCTGATCTGGTATCCTTAAATATGCCGGAAAGGATTGTCCAGGTGCAGCCATTTTCATTTCTTCAAATGAGAAGAAAACATCTGTGGCATAAATGGTGGCGAAGTGAAGGGTAGCTGGCCAGTAGTCACTCCGAAGAAGGTCGTCAACCCCAGTCGTCCGCAGCGCATACTTCACAAGCCAACTCTGGCATGCTTAGCTCATGTCGTCCTTGAAAAACAGACAAGGTGTTTTTAATACATTTGGTATTCTTTACTCAATACCCATGTTAAGGTTTAATAAACAAGCTATCCCACATGTGCGGGTCTTTGAAAAGGGTTGGATATTATCAAGAAGAGACTTCAATAACATCTGTCTTAAGAAATAAGACAACAATTATTCCCATTCTTACCATTCATTGTGATCACAGTCACAGTCTTTCCTGGCTCAATGACTCTGATGGACAACCACAGATTTTGTCCGGGATCTCCACAGGTACAAACCGCACTGGAAACAATTTCAAATGGGAATAAAAAATGATTTGTCTCTTCTGAGCAATACAACATTGTTATGTGACAGATTTTGGATTTAACTTAATATTTAACTTTACATCAGAACATTAAAAAGAGACTCAAGCACACTGCTGGGAATTATCACAGAGATCTTGAGGAAGCTCACATTTTCAACATGAAGTTCTCAAGAAAATGTACATTCACAAACCAGAACTTACCACAGGAGCAAAGGGCCATATTTACTACATGTGTTGTTGGGGCCAATCTCTGTTGTGGAGGGGGTGTGTGGTGTGCATGCTGACAGGCATCACAGTCAGCACAGAAGAAGGGATGTGGTTGGCAATCCCGGCAACGAACAACAGACGTTTTGCTCCAACACTGTTGGCAAATGTGTGTTCCCACATTTCCTTGGGCCACTACGGTGTTAACCAGATGTGGTCTCGCTGCCCTCCAGTTCTCGAGTGCTCCTGTTGGTCGACGCCAGCAGAGAAGCACTTGGGGTTTGTGCTACCACCTCATCTCCTGTAGTATCGCTCAGAGACTGCTGGAGATCTCGTAGAAATCCCTCTGTTAAAATGGTACAATAAAGTCCAAAGCACAATGATTACTTTTTATTTTATTTATTTATTTATTTTTATTCAATAAACAAATAATAACATTGCATAATCTCTATCAGTCAAACCATTTTAAAACCTGATTTAAGTACAGCTCAATAAATTAATACATAGTACACTTGAAATACACTTACATGATCTCGGTCACTCAAATAATTACAAAGCCTGATTTAAATTCAGGTTACGAACTTAGTACACTTCTAATACACTTCAATAAAATATCTAAGATATAGTATGACAATACAGTTCAAATTAAATAAAGTCAGATTACAGTGTAATTAATGTTGGCATGACTGGTTGCTTAATATCATTTTGTTTGCACCATAGGAAAACGAGTTAAAATCAGTACAGGTTTTAAGTTCAACTGGAAGAGTATTCTAGTGCTTGATGGCCGTAAACGAAAATGCTGATCGTCCAAAAGCAGTGCGCCTCAGAGGGATGGTTAGATCTGCATTTGATGCAACTCTGCTCACGGCGAAACTGAAAAAAAACATACTGTATGGAGTGGTTTTGAAAGCTGTAACTACTGTGTTCTTAATTCTAGCAAATTATGAAGTTTAGAAAGGAAGTACATATCACATAAAGATACAAGTATGAATATGTGTTTCAGGCTAACCAGACCAAATAAAGTACATACCAACAGTCTCTGGAGCGATAGCCGGAGCAAAAACCAGATTACAGTCAGGGTCAGGAGCATCAAGATCAAGTTTCCCACACTGTCTCTCTTCTTCCAGCACTCCATTGGCACTGCTGTTGCTGCTTCCACTTTAGGAAACTTACAAAGCAAATCATCAGCACTGCAGTGCGTACTGCGTAGCCTTCCCTGCCCTGAAGAAGAAGTGATCCTTCGTTAGCGTGAAGAGTCTGCTTTATGCGAGCGTGCTCCACTAACACCCCCCCGCCCCCGCCCCAGGATCTGTTGAGAGAAAACAACATAATTTAGAAACTAAAAACTAAACAAACAACACCATGTAGTGTATTTGGCCATCCAAAACTCAGAGAAAACTACTTGTTTCTCAGAATTGAAGGGGAGAAACACAAAAGCATATTTAATCCAATCAATGTCGTTTAATTAACGAGGATAATCTGGTGTTTTTTAGTTAATGAGTAGTGCAGATCACTGTAAAATCAATCCACAGTAAGGAGAATACTTACTTCCGGGTGTAACATTCTCCCTTATCCAATGGGAAGAGTCGCTAAGCGTCATAAACTGCGGCAGTCATGGACAGCTGGAGCGCCGATGGGAATACATTGCAATCAGTTGAAAGCTCTTTGCATCCGTTTATGAAGCTGAAGGAGACTCGGTGCGTCACAACTGTACGCCAAATGACCCTGACCAAGCGTCGGTTATTGAAGCGCAGGAGTGAGACTGTTTCAAAAATATATAGCCTATATACCGATTTGATCAAATATGAAAGTCAGCCGAACTAGTATTGATACTGCAAAGACACGTATTGTGTGAAGAGAAATTAAAGATGTTGTTTAGTTGCGGTTATATTTATGATCCACGTCATGCATCCAGTTTCCTTGTAGGAGTTCTGGTTCGTCCAAGTCTTCTAATCAGGGCTCTATAAATAAAGAACTATGGTAGATGTGTAATATAATGCAGCCGAACCATTTATTACAATGCATAAAATCTGAGCTTGTGTTGAAGTTGCAAGTTGAAACAAGCAGTAGCGCTGAGCAAAGTGACTAGAACGCATTTGTAAAATAAACACACTTAATAAAGTCAGGCAACACTAACCAGTAACCAGGCTTCGTGTGATCCTGTTTATTTGACCATCCGTTCGCTGTTATTGATCATTGTGGAGGGGGCAGATGTTTTGTTTTGTATTATAGCAGCTATCAGATGGAATCAATACATGGGCTGCACAGGTTGTCATGTCCGACTATCACAAGTAGAATCATAATGAAAAATACGCCGGTAAAATGTGCGTGTGGAAAACGGCTTATGCCACAAGTTATAGCAACAAGCTACAAGTAGCCTAGTCAATAGTCAGTTTAGCTTTGGTTGCTATGCTAACATCACCCATGTCATACCAGAGAAACTTTCATAACAGCGTTGTGATGCCAAACAGCGTCAATTCATACTGAAACACATTCACTTATGGGGAATTGGGGATATTTATCAGCTGCTTGTGTGACAGCCAGACAGTGAATACTTTACAGTGGCCGCTGCCGTGAGTTAACGAGAGAATAAACTCCAGTGGACGAGCAGCACTGCAGCGGTCGGTAAATGCCGCTATAACACATTAATAAACAATGAACCACGGCACTCTGGAGAAAAGTACAAGGTTGGAGAAATAGTTATTTAATTTAATCTGGCTTTGTTAGCAGATTAGGATTTAAACATTTTGTCTCCTGCAGCAGAAAGGTGAATAATCTCAGCAGTTCAAGTTTAGCCATTCATCACGGCGTTATTTATTATAGGCACACATCTCAAGAGGCTCGTGGACAGAGAGAGAGAAGGGGCGTGACTTCCAACGGTCTTATACCCCAGGTAGTGACATCACAATCATGTGGTACAGCCCTAACCAATGAACACAGTTAGTAGTCGCAGCTACTTACATAAACAATATATGGTACACAGTAATACATGGAGTCATACACGATGTATGTTATATCTCAACACTCCCACTTATGAATTATGTGCTTACTGTTTACCTGTTCATATCTAACCAACAAAACAAAAACATGGTAGTCTGTGCTTCTGCACCTTCTCTTTGTCGGGGTAGTAAACTAGATAGGCGGGGCTTCCCTTGTCATGCCCTACAAAACGTCCTTTCTCACACCTAGCATCTAATTTTCCCCTGTCCTGCTGGTACGCATAGCACACTGCTCCAAACTTATGCATCCTAGCTAAGTTACACTTTTCCCCTGTCAGTGCTGAATATGGCGTAGTGCCCGTGTGCTTATTAAAACACCGGTTTCTGGTATGTGCTGCTTCCTGAATGGCATAGTGCCACAGGTTTTTAGGCAGATCACTGTCAATAAGCATACATCTGGCCATTTCAAAAAGAGTGCGCCCTTCTCTTTCAGCTGTCCCGTTTTGATGTGGGGAATAAGGACAAGACGTCTCATGTCTGATCGTGTTCTTTCTCAATAGTCTCTGAAACTCCTTACTAGTGAACTCAGTCCCATTATCTGATCTAATGCATTTCACCGTCCCATACACTCACAGAAATGAATCATGGTAGAGTTTATTTTTAAGCATTTAAATCTATTTGATTTTATTTAAATACTCATATTTTTTAAATGTATGTATTGAAATTAATTATAATCTGTATAATTCCTGTCAATTCTAAAATATATTGAATGTAATTACTTAGAGGTTAAACAATAGCAGGAAGCTACATCTGCCAGATACTTCTCAGTGGCTTGAACTGCATCACTCTTTGCTTTCGGGAAATAAACAAACACTGCCCCTGTATACACATCTGTAAATGAGTGCATATACTTGAAGCCATTTATGGACTCGTTATTAACTGGACCAGCTAGATCAGTGTTCACCAACTCAAGTGGTGTGTTTGCTTTATCGGTCGGATCTCTGTTTCTCGTTTCGGTAAACTTTCCCTCTATGCATACTGTACAATCTTTATCAGGCTTACGCTTTGTACCCTTAATATGCATACCAACAGTTACATCCTGCAGCTTTAACACATCCTCATAATTACAGTGACCCATAATCTCATGCCACGTTTGGATATCATGGCTGACATGACACTTATCTTCAACATCACACTCTGTTTGCAAATAGTACATTTTCTTACATACATAAATGTCAAACTTGGTACCATCCGGTAACATCAGAGCATCTTTACCTTCGTCGAAGAAAACCTTGGCTCCGTTAGCTGTAGCAGACTTCACGGAAAATAGTTCTTGGGGGTACGATGGGATGTATAGTGCATTCCTCAGAGTCACTTTACACCGTCGTCCCACGCTGTCTATCAGACGCATCTCTGCTTCTCCTCTGCCGTGCGCCACCCCGAAGGTGCTCCTCCCGTCTGCCAATTCCATGCTGTGTCTCTCCGGCTTGAAGGTGCTGTCAAATATCTTTAATTTCTTCTTATCGCTGATGATGTGAGACGACGCTCCCGTGTCCACGATCAATCCTTTTCTGTGGGTCTGTAGTTGTTGTCTCTGTAGGCTGGTCTCTTCAGCTCGCACTTTGAGGGTGTAGTCACCTCCTCCCGCAGCTTCTCCGGTACCACCTGGCATGCTCGTGCACCGATGATGCCGCGAGCACCGGTGATGCTCGCGGCATCACCGCGGTCCTTCTTTGTGCACGCTTTGTCTGTGTGCCCCTTGTGACGACCCCTCCACACCACGTGGGGTGCCGTCTGGTTGTGTGTGTGGTTTTGTGTGTGATTGCAGGTTCCAGCTGCAGCTGTCTGATGAGGCGCACCTGCCGGATGAGTTACACCTGGAAAGGAAGAGGATATAGGAGGAACCCAGCCGTTACGTCGCTCTGTCTTCTTTGGGCACTTGTCCTGTGTAGCGTCAGGGACCTGTTGACGGTTCTTCTTGTTGTTTGTTTGCTTGTTTGTTTTGGAATAAATGAACATTATTTATCATACCCCTCCTCTCGCCTCCCCGCTTTATGTTGCAGCCCAGGAGCCGGGTTGTAACATATGGGGGCTCGTTGCTTTGGACCTGGGAAACGTGTGTGAACTGGATGTCCGTTGTGGGGACGGATTTCGTGCAGTTGCAGCTGTCATTGTGTGCAGCTGATTGGCTGGGAGTAGCGTTGCGGGGGTGAGTGTTTGGCAGTTCTAGTACACGGAGAGTGTATGGCAGCAAGTAGAGCACAGATCATTAGTTACCGTGGTATCTGTCCCTGTTAGGTATAGTACGGTCTTCCTTGAAGGTCGTAGGGGGGGCTGTTAGTGCGGTGTGAAAGTGGTTAGAGCTATTAGCTCGGGAGCACGCCGAGGCTGCAGGTGGAGTTGCCGGTTTGCTGGTCGCCTCGCCGAGCTTACGGTAGAAAAGTGCATAAGTACCCGCCATAACTAGCACCTGAAGACTAGCGGGGAGTTTAGCTAGTTTCTGAAGGCAGTTAGAGGGACGGGCCACGGTAGCGTGTAGGTTGTGTGGTAGTGTGAACGTGCACTCCGTGTTTGTATGATGGAGAGTGTGGAGGACTTTGTGAGAGCGCCTACAGAGGAGCTACTGGAGGGTTTCTCACGTGAGCAGCTGATCAGTGTTGCTGAACATTTCCGCTTGGATGTTGGGGATAAGAGGATGAAGGAAAACATAAGAGGGATTGTTAGAGCAAATGTGTTCGAGTTGGGTGTTTTCAAAGGGGGAAAATATACTGGTGATCCTAGCAGAGACAGTGGCAGTACGTCTGGCTGCCGTGATACAGACCTGACTTTTGAGCAGAGAAAGGAGCTGTTGCTGTTGCAGCTAGAAATTAAAAGGCTTGAGTTAGAGGAGCGGAGGTTGGGTTTACCTGCTGGGGCTGCAAGTCAGGCCTCTAATTTCCCTGATAGAGCTACTCCATTTGACGTTGCCGGTAATTTGCGGGTTGTGCCTCAATTTAATGAACGAGATCCAGATACGTTTTTCTCCTTGTTTGAGCGTGTTGCTGAGAGCAGAGAGTGGTCAGGGGCTAATAGCACCTTATTGCTGCAGTGTGTGCTAACAGGTAGGGCCCACGAAGCTTATTCTGCTTTAACGATGGCGGACAGCAAAGTGTATCTGAGGGTTAAAACTGCGGTGTTGAAGGCTTACGAGTTGGTCCCTGAGGCCTATCGGCAGAGGTTTCGGTCATGGGAGATGTCTGACAAGCAGACACATGTTGAGTTTGCCAGGGATCTGGTTACCTCTTTCGGTAGGTGGTGTAACTCCTTGAAAGTGGATACGTATGTCGTATTGTGTGAGTTGATGGTGTTGGAGCAATTTAAAAATTCTGTGCCCAGCCACATTGCGGTTTACATCAGCGAGCGCAAAGTGAAGACTGCTGCAGAGGCTGCTGCTCTGGCAGATGACTATGTGCTAACGCACAGGGGCGGTCGCGACTTCAGGGTCCAGGATGAAGGTGGTATGTATCGTGCAGGGAGATGGGAAGAGAAAGCTAATCCGCACGGGGGTGAGCGTGAGATGCGAGGTCCGCCACTGGGAGATTCGGAAATCTGTCATTACTGCAGGGAGAGAGGGCACTGGAAGGCTGACTGTCCAAAAACTAAGGCTAAAAGGGGGAACTGTGTAGGCCAGTTTAACTCTGCTGCTTGTGCTGTGTCTGTGGTGCCGTTACCTGTCATCTCTCCCTGTCAGCAGATTGATGAGCCATGCGGGTGGAAGGACCCAGTGTTTTCGGCATTTGTGTCAACCAGATACGTGTCATTGGTGGGAAGTGATATCAGCGTGCCGGTAAAGATTTTGAGAGACACGGCATCGTATGACTCATACATTCTGAGCTCTGTGTTACCGTTTTCGGAAGAATCTGGAACTGGGGGGTTTGTCCGGATGCGAGGTATGGGAATGACTGTTCCTCTGCATTCAGTGGTGCTTAACTCAGGTCTGGTGCAGGGTGAGGTCGCCATGGGGGTCCGTCCTGTAATGCCAATTGGTGGTGTGGATGTTATCCTGGGTAACGGCCTGGCTGGCAGCCGTGTGTGGGCTGAGGGTCCACCGCCTACCATGCAGTCATCTTCACCCACTGTGACTGTTAAGGCAGGGGAGAATGTCAAGTGCTCTCCTGCAGTGTTGGTGGCTTGTTCTGTGACCCGGGCTGTGAGCCGTGCACAGGAGGGATCTGAGCAGGGTGAAGAGGTCAGTGCGACAGATTCAGTGGTTATTCCTGACTGGTTGTTGTCGGTATCCCGCAGTGAGTTGGTGAGGGAGCAGAAAGCGGATGTCTCCCTCAGTCTGTTTTTTGAGGCGGTTCTCTCCACCGGGGATGGAAATGGTGTCACCAGGGCTTGTCAGCTGCAAGGGGGATTGCTGGTCAGAAAGTGGTGGTCACGTGGGAAAGGCTTCATGGGTGAGCCAGTATATCAGATTGTGGTTCCTGTCAGATTTCGTGAGGAGGTCCTCAGAAAAGCGCATGGGCAGTCGGGACATCTGGGTGTCCGTAAAACATGTGGTTACCTGTTGCGGTATGTATTTTGGCCTGGGTTGAGGAGAGATGTGTCTCTGCATGTTGGGTCATGTCACGCATGTCGGACGGGTGGGGCAGTTCGGCAGCATCCTGGGGGTCAGGTCTTGGGTTTGTTGCCAGGGTCTAGGTTGCGGGTTCTGGAGGGACATTCCGGGTTCTTCCCGGTGCAGGGTCAGGGGACTGGTCAGAGTGGTTTTCTGTCCACGCCGGAATATCGGAGAAGAGCTCCTAGCTATTCGGGTACTTAACGGTGTTCTTAGGGGAACTCCTTTCTTATGGGGGGGGAGTGTGACGACCCCTCCACACCACGTGGGGTGCCGTCTGGTTGTGTGTGTGGTTTTGTGTGTGATTTGTAACATACAACCCGGCTCCTGGGCTGCAACATAAAGTGGGGAGGCGAGACGAGGGGTATGATAAATAATGTTCATTTATTCCAAAAGAAACAAGCAAACAAACAACAAGAAGAACCGGCAACAGGTCCCTGACGCTACACAGGACAAGTGCCCAGAGAAGACAGAGCGACGTAACGGCTGGGCTCCTCCTATATCCTCTTCCTTTCCAGGTGTAACTCATCCGGCAGGTGCGCCTCATCAGACAGCTGCAGCTGGAACCTGCAATCACACACAAAACCACACACACAACCAGACGGCACCCCACGTGGTGTGGAGGGGTCGTCACACCCTTGCTTTTACAAAAGCTACACCAGACTTTCTTTCTGCAGTCATCTTTTCGATGGCCTTTCTCTCCGCATCGCCAACATGTGCCGACGTGTTCTCCGCCGCCATCGGGGATGAATCGTTTGCCGGGCTTTCTCTTTGTTGCTGCTTGGACCCTCAGCACCCTCTCGCTCGTCTCGTCTGAGGCTGGGGCTGAATCTTCTGAGGCCTCGAAGTTCCTCAACTTCGCCTTGAACTGTCCCAACGTTACTTCACTGTCACCGTGTGTCACCATTAGAGTGAACGGCTTGTATTTTTCGGGTAATCCCCGCATAACCATCGCCATCATTAGTCCCTCACTCGGTGCTTCTCCCGCGCTCCTGAGTGCCGTAATGATCTGCTCAGCTCGGATAATGTACTCTGTTACCGTCTCATTATCAGCTTTCTTCAGCGCAGTCATGGTTATATCAGGGTTCTTACACCTTTTCCAAAGTCAAATTCAAACACTTTTCAAACATTTTCAAGGTGCATTTTCCAGCTTTTCAAGCATCTTACAGCTGTTGTAAATTGCATATGTATATACACATACTCAAATGATTATTTCCCTACCTCACATTAAATCAGATGTTCTTTATGCGATAAACAACCAAATGTGTGTTTCGTGATAGCCTTCTACACGAGGATGAAAAATTAAAGAAAAGAAAACTAAGTTTAATATTTCAAAATTAGTGATCTGTACGTAGACTAGGCCTCCCATATAACCTGTCTGAGCCAATATAAAACAGTCAGCCAAATAACTTTTCAATACATTGATTACTATTTTTGAGGTACTTTTAGGTTGGCAGTGAACATAAGTCAGAGGTACATGGTGTACTTCTACTCGACTATATGTATATGATCCCTGTAGTTACTTCACAGATGTGGATGAATGATGTGAAATATAATCAAGTGTTCAGACTTTAGTTCCACCTGGTGGAGTAAATCCACAAGCTACCCTGCAGTATACAAAGTCATTCAAACTACAGATGTAGCACTCCAGATAGGACTCACATGGGTGTGTCCCAGTCAAAAGCCCAGCGGATCCCAGTGGCTGGGGGTGTTGCCAAATTGCTAGAGGGCGTTGCCAAATTTCCCCATTTGTTCAATTACAGGATTTAACCATGAGATGGCGCTTCATTCACAAATACTCAAAGACAACTGGGTATTGTAGAACTTAGTCTGTTTGCAATGTTTGCAGCTCTGCAGTTGTGTTTGCTGAATACTGTAGCATTTAATCCCTTATTTGTTATGGTTTTCACAGGCTACTATAATGAAAAAACATCAATGTTTTAGATCAAATAAAGTATATAGGTTGCTTTATGCAGTATATTTTTTGTAATATTGTTGGGGTGTTTTTACACAGTACAGTAGATTGAAGTAAATCAACTTATTAAGATAATATAAAATGGACCTTTATTAATCCCTGTGGGGAAATTCAGTAGTTCAAACAGCAACAGGGTAAGAGTGAAAAACAGGATAGCACAGATTCACACAGATTAATAAAATCAAAAATAAGATGAGCGATAAAAATAATAATAATAATGAGAAACTATGTAATAAGAAATGAATAAAACTAAAATATAATTCTCATATCATATTGTAATGTAGTAATATCATACATTAACCCCATTATAGCATGCCACATTGAATGGATGAACACATTTATGCATCAATAATTACAACAAAGTATTTCTAAATACAAGTTGTAAAAATACTTATATGTATTTAATATTAATAACATAATTATTAATTTCAGATGATAATACTTTTCAGGGTTAGGTCCGGTCTGACAGCGCTTAGCTCTCTGCTGCAGAGAAGATCACTGCTCTAAACAAAGTCAAAAATCCTACATCCAAACGGAATAAATATAATTAATTATGATGAATACGTTAAGTCTTGTTAATTGTTTTTTACTTTTATTAAATGTTTGATATTTCCGGCACAGACCCTTTCATACCGGCAATGCGCGAAAGAAACATCCGAAAGTGTGACAGTTTAAATATGCCAGTGTTAATTTTGTCAACGAAAACTATGACGAAATGTATATTTAGTTTTCGTTGACGAGACGAGACGGGACTAAGGTGTTAATGGTGGACTATCGGACATTCAAAATGCAGCATATTTTCCCCCAAGTGTCCATCTTGTCTGTCAAAAAGCATCTTACGTTTCTAACTTGCAATATCATTATTTCCGCTCTCTTCACTCCAGAAGAGCGATCTCCCTGTGTCTCTCTGTGTGCGGGGGGCGGGGCCTAACAGACATACTGCAGCGGACACAGAGATCTGCCGGGGACGGAGCGTTCAGAGAGTATAGAGACACATTTTGACTAAAATGTAATTTTTCATCGACTAAAAGTTGAATAAAACGTTTTGAGTTTTCGTTGACTAAAACTAGACTAAAACTACGAAGGATAGGAATGACTAAAATGTGACAAACTAATAACCATTTTCATCTTAAGACTAAATCAAAAACATCTGCCAAAATTAACACTGACATTTGCGAACACAAATCTACAGACTGGGGGTTGGGAAATCACAGGAGGGGGGAGGGGGGGGAGCTGTGGAATGTGACCTTCCCCCTTTGGAGACTTTCTCCACACATTCCACCAATCATGGACTCACAGAGACATGGAAGCATTAGTGTCAAAGCTACCTCCACTCACGAAAGGAGGTCAGAAGTGGGTGAATGATCTGGAGAAGTACACTGTCCAAGACCACCTGTGCTTGGGAGACATGAGAGCCCTGCTTGGACGGATAGAAGGAAGACTAGAGGGAAGAGCAGTAGATTCCGAGGCCAATTGCACGCACGACCCAGATGAAACTTCATTCAACAATATCAGGTCGAATTATTGGGCTGCTATTCGTCACATCTACCCGACAACACGCAGTTTACATGCCCTCAACAGCTTGAGGAAAGGCACAGAGGAAGAAATACATGCCTTCTTGAAGAGATGTGAAGGAGTGTGGGAGGACTACACTGGAGAACGGCATGACGTTTCTCCGGCTGTTGTAATGTTGTGGAAGAACGCTGTCATTAAAGCCCTTCCCCGATCAGTGCAGGCAGACCTGGGAGACGTGGTGGGATTAGTCGCTAAACCCATTGAAGAATGGAGACTACATCTCATTCACCACGATATGAAATACCAAGCAACAAAGTGGGAAAATGACGAAGAAATGAAAACACTACAACTAAGACTTTTGAAGATACAAGTGGCTGAGAAAGATGCCAAAGCTAATAAAAACAAGAAATCGACAAAGCAGATGGCCATACTAGCAGAGAAGGCAGGGCAGACACCTCCAACAGTTCAACAAAGCGGAGGAGGAAGTGTATGTTCACAAAACCAGGTTCAGCAAAAACCTGTGTATCTTCCTACGCAAGTACAGCCACAAGCACCACAGTATCTTCAACAGCAGACACCTGTGTATCTTCCTACCCAAGTACAGCCGCAAGCACAGGTATACACAACGGAGAGGAAAGCAATGATCAAGAGGAAGAAGGGATGCTGGCTGCTTCATATGTAGACATCTGGCCAGAGATTGCCCCACTCAGCAATATCCACCACAAGGTAGCACCTCACAATACAGAGGAGAACCAGTGTTAGATATTAGAAAAATTGAGGCGGAAGCATATGCCAGGGCCATGACGAATATTTCTGTTGGATCAGGTGATTGGGTAAATGTAAAAATCCACAAGATGAACTTGTTGCAACCTGTATGGAGTGGACCATGGGAAGTTGTAGAACACACTGCAGATGCACTCCGGATCAAAGTTAAAAAAGGAACACGTTGGCACCCACTTACACATTGTGTAGCCGTACCGCCACCTTTCCTGAAACGGCTCAGCAGTTAGAACTGATTTTGGAAAACTGGTACAAAACAATAAGGAATTGAACATTTTTTACAACAACAGCACCAGGAGATGAGTAAACTCAATAATCTGTAGAGTGTAAATACATTGAGAAAAACACATGTTACACTCAAACTGTTTGCACATCATAGACAAGGAATTTAGACAATATAAATAAATGTTCAGCACAAGTAATAAGTATAGTGGAAAGTAGACATAGGCCTACACTTGAGTCAAATTTCATTACTGTGATCTGATTAGTGTGCTCTGCAGGTTTATTATTGTTCTAAGTAACAGTGGGATTTAAAATATTGGAGAACATATGGAGATGTTCTTTCGTGTGTGGAATATGTGATGCTGGAAACATGTACGTTTTTCAATGTATAGGAGAAAATGGTTTCCTGAAAGAGTGTTTGGTAAATATGTAGCAATGGATGAAACCATTTTTAGAGTGAGTTTTTGTAATATCATTAGTAGACATCAATAATGTTGTTTAGATGGCATTTAACAACTAAGACAGATAGTATGATTAGAAAGAGTCGAATTTATTTAACCTCAGTGTGCTAGACTTATAGGTAATGCGTCCCGAGACCTGGACTCCCCCTCTGAGTTAGAAAGGCTACGATCCCGACCCTCCAAGCAGACAAAAGACCTAACCCAACAGGAGACTCCTCCTTCTCCATCGAACAGACAGAGAACCAGAGCTGAAACAACAACAAGACTACATCCAGAACTGCAGCCAGAACTATCTCCACCTGTGGCATCCAGAACCAAACAGCATGCTGACATACAGAGAGATACTCTCATCAGTCCCTCAGACGGGGCATGAAGTTCCAAGCTGAGTCACGAGATTTGGCACAAGGGCAAAGAGTGGGACATGAGAGCAGAATCCGCCCTCCATAAAGCAGCAGAGAGACTGGAAAGGAGGAGATGAAATGCAAAGCAGTACAAGAACAGTGGCATGATGGGGGCTGCAGATGTAACTGGGCCAATGGCTGGCTAAAAGAGTTACAGCGGATGGATTGAACAGCTGATGGACTGAAGAGACGACAGAATCAGAGGAGTTGGCATGGTCGATTAGAAGTGAGGAGGCCGGGGTCACGGCTTGAGAAAACCAGGGAGGAGAAAAGGAGAACGGGAATGAGTGAGTTTACACATAAACGGACATTTAAAGCATAAATACGTAAAGACAGAAAGTTGTATTAACCATGAATTAATCAATTGGTAAATTAAAAATAGCAGTAAAGAGGAAACTATTAAAGTAAAATGAGAATCATCCTAAAACACACTGAGGGATAAACGGGGAGACATGACAGAGTAGAACCATATTCTTCAATCTTTTCATCATGTTAACAAATAATGTTTTAAGAGATTTTTATTCACGTGTGAATAAAGTAGTGATCTCATTTGTTACAATATTGATCACCATTAAAAGGATAGTTTTAGGAACCACTCTATAAGACTCTAAAATCTTTATTTGTATGGATAATGTTAAAGGGAGAGCTGGTGCCAAGCCACATATAAAATTCCAATCTATAGTATTGATGTCACCATTGTAGCATAGTTATTACCATAGGTGGGATAAAATGACTTCTGTTTTAAATCCTTGATAAAGGAGGGAGTAATTGTTGCATGTTCAGACACCCAAGGTTCCACAGACTGCTAAGGATAAATGAGTATAATGAGTTATGAAATGCATAGCAGAGCTACACAGATCCTAGTAATGTTTTGACTAAAGATAATAGTTATGTACACAAGTTTCTGAAATAGATCTATTAGACATTTTAATACTAATTAGGTGTAAATGAATTACAGTAGTAGTAGTAGTACTCTAAGGAAGTGAGTTTTATACCAAGTTTCAGGAAAGGTGGGAGGCAGAAGTCCCAATGAAAAGTTAGAACCATCTTGAAAA